>NC_027754.1:614572-653178 GCF_000695525.1 Brassica oleracea var. oleracea | reverse complement strand
TTGCCTGGTAATAGCAGCTATATACTCCAGACACTTCGATGTTTAGGCCTTTTAAAGGCCTGCCTATATTACGGCTCGCTTTAATTTGAGCCCATTAATTTTATACTTTTCTTCTAAGAACAACATTCTTTATGTGCATGACTACTTTCGGCCGCCTTACGGACGGGATATATTTTACTTATAATTTAGGTTATTATTTTTTGTATAATTTTGTGAATTGTGTTTTTGGTTTACATTAACAATAGATATATATGATAATAATTTTTGTCTTTTAGAAAATTTTAGGTGAAGAAGAATTATATTTGATAAAATATATTTTGATTGTTTGCAATAGTTGTTTTAAAGACTTGTGACATTGTTCTGTTATGAGGGTTTCAAATTTCTTCATGTTGTTTCATTTTACAAAAAAATTGATTTTGTATTTGGTATGTTATTTGTGATTTGTAATATTTAGGCTGTGAAGAATTTGGTTGTGGATAATTTTTTATGTATGTGATAAAAGTTATCCTTTATGTTGAAATCATAGATTTTCGACATGCTATTGGAACGAAAGTGGTGATTATTTTAAGTTGCATTTCTTATTAAAAGTAAAATGTTAAATTAAATGAGAAGAAGGTATTAGTGCAAGGCTAATCAAAATAAGAACACATTGAAACTGGAAAGTGTAAAAACTGAGTAGTGGCCGATAAGTGTAGACACTTGTCAATCACCGTAAAACCAACACTAAGAACTTCTCCATTTGTTTATAGTAATAACAATCAATATATCATTTTTCGAGATTATTGAGATGTGGTGGCATTGTAAAGATCATATTAGTTTCATAACACTTCTTTTTCAATATAGAAACACTGCATAAGGAACGTTTGATCTATCTCAACATTTGTCCGCCCGAGACATGTTTTTTTGCATGACGATCCATAAATTTCATGCATTCCTCGTCTTCTCATGTGCATAACAAAATTATGGCATAAAGATAGTTACCTCACCATAGTTGTTGTTTGCTAATATTTGAAGATGTTTTAGTCTTGTGGTAGTTTTGTTTCAAAGTCAAAATTATTTGTTTTTTTTCTAATAATAATTCATGTATAGATTAAGTAAATATTTTCTTATTTAATCTCATACACTGACTTTTAGAGCCATTCATCTGAATTGAACGGTTTTGGGATATTTTAAATTCTTTATATTACAATTAAAATTAAAAGCAAAGAAAAACACGTTGGTTAAGTATGTATAATTAGTTTAATAGTTGTTCTTATTTGAGAACTTTTGGATATATGTGGGTTGAATAATTATTTTTGTGGGTACTTTATTTTATAGGGTTTTATTATGAATTTTCACTATTTTTTTGAAATTAAGTAAATTTATACGTTGATGGTTGAGATGATTTCGATAGAAATGTGTTCTTCGTTATTTTGGTAATATAAATATTTTGATTGGTTTATTTTATATTTTCTACTTTCATTTATACTCTTATATCTTGTCGTTTTTATTAAGTTTCAATTTAAAATTTATAATTACAAAAAAAAATATTTTCATATCAGTATTAAATTAGTTGTATTGAAACTCTCTTTTAAATTCATGAAGTTACTACATTTATTTGCATATGGTTTCTTTAATGTGTTATTATATAATTACAATTTTCATTTATTTTTATAATTAATTCTTTTAGTTCTATTTTATTATATTTTTCTCAATTAATTGTTAAAAATCTTTTAAAATTATGTGACTTATTCTATTTTCATAATATTTTTTTAGTTTCTCGTATTTCTTGTGTTTCAGGCTAATTATTTGTTATTGTAAAATAAATTCTCATTTTCAGAATTATTTTTATGTTATTGAATTATTTTTTTTTAAAAAATTCATATTCTTTTTATTAGTTATTTAAGAATCATAATTTTTGTTCGAGATATTTTCACAAACACTAATCACGTTTTGTAGTATACATGGAGAGAGAGGAAGGTATAGCTTCAGACAGTAACAGTCTAACAAATAGTATACACAACGGTATTATGTTAGTAACAGATCAAAGAGCAGAGACATCAGAGTCGAAACATATGAAGAAAGGATCTTGCAAGAGTCTTAAACTCACCAATATGATGGAGAAGTGGAGGCAGTGTAAGAAAGGACACTTCTCTGTGTACAACAGAGAAGGCAGGGGGTTTGTTTTGCCGTTGGATTATCTGAAACATCCAATCTTTCAGGTCTTATTGGAGATGGCGGAGGAATAGTTCGGTTCCACAATAAATTTCCATCAAATGTACCTGTCATTCAATACAAAGCAAAATGATGCTATTTAACACGAAGGAGTACTACATATTAACTTGTCTCAACCTTAGAAAATAAAAGGCTAATCAAATGTCCAAACTCACTAATGCCATGCTCATTAAGAGCTTCCATATGATGCTCCACATCTCTTCTAGCGAGGATACCACCGTGTATGTTTGGGTGCAAACTCTTCACACGGCCATCAAGCTGCTTTTCTGCGAAGGAAAAAAAAAACAAAATGAGAGGTAAGCTTAATATACCAAACTCAACTGCTTAATCATTACCACCAGCTAAAGAACGAAACTTGCCATTTCAGGAAATGAGTAAGCGTCTCCACTTTGTAAGTGACAGAGACTCCAGCATTCTCCAAGGTAGAGGCAGTTCCTCCAGTAGAAACAATAGTGTATCTAGAGATGAAAAAAAGGAATCATTTTTCAATCCATAAACACTTATTAGAACAGAAACATAACTAAAAATTATGAAATAAAACATACCCGATCTTGAAGACCGTTGCCAAGAGTAGCTAAATCCTACTTGTCAGATAAACGAAACTTGCCATTTCAGGAAATGAGTAAGCGTCTCCACTTTGTAAGTGACAGAGACTCCAGCATTCTCCAAGGTAGAGGCAGTTCCTCCAGTAGAAACAATGAAAAAAAGGAATCATTTTTCAATCCATAAACACTTATTAGAACAGAAACATAACTAAAAATTATGAAATAAGACATACCCACTCTTGAAGACCGTTGCCAAGAGTAGCTAAATCCTACTTGTCAGATAAAGATATCAAAGCTTGCTTCTTCCCTGATGTACACACATCCATGTTACATTAAAAACCTTATTGTAAACAGAATATAATTGAAATCAATCTCTGAATATGAACTTGCAGGTTAACACAAAAACAAATCAGAGGAGGCCGAGGACTGTGGCTGATTCTTTAGAGCTGTCTGAGACTCTGACATGGCTCGGACGCAGCGACTTAGAATAGACCTGCTGCTTCTAGACAAAATCAACAATAGCAGATATGAGAAACAGAGACACCAAGAAGAGGAACACGTCGACACAGGGAGAGGAGAGAACTCACAGGCTGAGCAAAATCAATATTCAGTTTTGACAGAGATTTATGTAAGAGAAATAAATAATCGGTTAACCAAATAAATGAGTTAACTAACTGTGAAGTGTAAGATAGAGTGGTTTGCTAGAGCTTCGAGTTTGTGAGATTTATAAGTTCTCTTCTTAAAATTTTGCCAGAGGGATTTTTCGGATAAGTTACTTCCAGCTGTTCTTGCGATATATGCCATTGGATATTGCCCAGCTTTCAAGTCAGGGATACTTCAAAAAACATAAGAAAGAAAAAGTAAATAGCTACAGAAAAAAGGTCATTAAAAAGAGAAGAATTTAGCAATCTCTATCATGTTAAAAGAAAAAGTCCTTAGGGTATTACTGATGCATCAGCAATCTCTGGATGAGCAAACAACAATGCTTCAAGCTCAGCTGGAGCAACCTAACAAACATTTTAAACCATTACCAAAACACACCAACTTTACAAAAGATGATCCACACATGAAGAAAGATTTTTGTTTATTACCTGATAACCATTGCATTTGATAAACTCCTTTAATCTATCAACAACAAAGACAGAACCTTCACCGTCAATGTAACACAAATCTCCAGTCTTCAACTATCCTTATGAATCAATAGTAGATGCAGTAGCTTCCTCATTCTTAAAATAACCTTTTAAAAACAACTCAAAACAGTTTCATACCAAAAACAAAAACACCTTTTCGAAAAGAACCAATCACATTTCATCACGGTAGGACTCCGGAGCCAGAGCTCCCCGGTTCGATGCACCCCCAAGACCCGACCCGTATCCGGATCCACAATCTTACCATCCATGTTCGGAGCAAGCAAACCAGAGGATCCGTACCTCTCAGTCTCCTCTTTAGTAAACATAGAAGCAACTATAGCCGCCGTCTCAGTCAAGCCATAGCCTTGCAGAAATTTAATGTTACTGTATCTCTCAACGAACTTCTCCGTCACCTCTTTAATAGTTTACCCATTCTTCAATATACTTACACGCCAAACGGTTTCTGCATATAAAATTGTTTCATAAAGTCTCCTTTACAATAGCACAACAGAATAAACAGAATAGGAGCTTTTTTGTGATCAGCAGTATGAATGATGAGATTTGATGTTTTCACCTATCCATCTAAATTAAGAGAGATGAGAAACCGTTTGTAGGATGAAGTGAAGGTAAGCTTGATTGGATCAGGAGGACTGAGAAACCGTTTGTTGAGGGAAGTGGATAAAAGCTTGATTGGATCAGGAGGACTATCGCTAATCCGTTGCTGCTTGCCCCTAAAAACGCAGAAGACTCGATCCCTCGCAGAAGATTTCCTTTACAGTTTTGGCAACGGAGGTAAGGAGCAGAAGCATAATTAAGTTGATTGAAATGCACCCCTAAACCATCACGTCTTGATTGACCAGAGGTGGTGAAGTGAATATCGAACGTCACGGCAACGACTTCGTCTTCATGCAATGATCGCAGGTGAGAGACGGTGGATTGATTCCAGGTCCGATGAAGAGATCGTGATTTTCAGAAGAAAAATACTGACTTTTTTATACATGATATCACAGATCCTCGCCATTGCAAACAAAGCATTGAAGAACTGTACGAATCCATAACGCACTCAGTTTCAGAAACCTTGAGGAAGATTGATCGTCTCGTACCCAAATGTTGAAGAGTTGCGTTTTGGATGTGGAAGAGTTGCGTTTTGGATGTGGGACACGTGTCAGCACACAGACACACAAATTAATGACGTGTCATCCTACGTGGACAGCGTACAAAGGAAACAAACATACTTATATAGATATACTAGGGTCGGCCCGCCCTACCGGCGGGATATACTTTATTTGTAATCTAGGTTATTAGTTTTTGTATGATTTTGTAGTTTGTGTTTTAGGTTTGCATTTGCAAGAGATGTGTATGATAATAATTTTTGTCTTTTAAAAAGTTATAGGTAAAGAAAGATTATATGTGATAAGATATATTTTGTTTGTTTACAATAGTTATTTTTATATTAAAGAGTTGTGTCATTGATATGATGTGAGGACTTCAAATGGTCTTCGTATTGTTTCCTTTTACAAAAATTTGATCCCATATTTGGTACGTTATTTGTGGCTCGTAATATTTGGGTTCGAAAGATTGGGTTGTCGGTACTTTTTTATGTATTTTATAAGAGTATTTACTTTTTATGCTGAAATCATAGTCTTTTGACATGCTATTGGAGTGGAAGTGGTGATTATTTGAAGTTGCATTTCTTATTAAAAAGTAAAATGTCATATTGAACGAAAAGAAGGTAGTAATGCAAAGCTGATTAAAGTAAAAAAAGATTGAAACTGGAAAGTGTGAAAACTGAGTAGTGTTCGATGCGTGTAGTCACCGTAAAACCAACTCAAAATTTTTTTTTCCATTTGCTCATAGTAATAACAATCACTGTATCGATTTTCCAGATTATTGAGATGCCACTTTCTTGGTGGCATTGTAAAGATCATATTAGTTCTATAACATTTCTTTTTCAATATAGAGATGTCGCATAAGGAAAGTTTGATCTATCTCAGCATTTGTCAGCTCCATACATGTGGGTTAGCTGTTCATGGTGATCCACAAATTTCATGCATTCTTCATGCTCTCATGCTTAGCAGAAGTATGGCATAGAGATATTTACCTTTATCACAGTTTTTTTTTGCCAATATACGAAAATGTTTTAGCCTTGTTGCGGTTTTGATTTAGTGTTAAAATTGTTTGTTTTTTCCTAATATTAATTCTTGTATAGATTAAGTAAAGATTTTCTTATTTAATCTCATACACTGACTTTTATAGTCATTCATCTAAACTGAACAGTTTTGGGAGATTTTAAATTCTCTATGTTACAATTATAATAAAAAGCAAAGAAAAACACACTAGTTTAATACTTAATCGTATGTTAAAGAGAATCCTCGATAGCAGTCCTTTGTAGAAGCTATAAAAACTATTTTATATGAATTTACATTAAATTTATGAAACATTTTAAAAACAATGTAGATTAAAAATGATATTATAAACAAATAAATAAAGAATATAATTATGAGATCGCATTGTTATTTTTAATAATCATTTGACAGTAATCTTCAGCACTCTCTATTTTTCAGAGTAAAGAATTTATATCTTCATTACATGTAAATAATTTGATTTTTATTAAGTTGGTTTGCATAATTTGGTTGTTGTTTTTAGCTGTAAGATTTGGTTGTAACAACTGTCAGTGGTGTATTGTTATTTTGTTTTGGTTGTTATTCATGAATCATGATTAGTTTGAATAACTTCTTCTTATGCTTATATTCCTTGTGCACAGTTTGGTGCTTGCTATTGATTTTTGGAATGTATGTGGCGTGTTTTGGATTCGGTTTTGTTTTACAGGTAGATGTCATGTATACACTCAGATGTGTGATTAAGCAACATGACAGGTTTTTGAGTCAATGACTTTTGGGGCTGACAAAGAATAAACTCATGATCAGCCTCTTATACCATTCCTAAGAGAACATGGGGGCTTAAGTAAATAATAGTGAAAATAATAAATAAATAATCTGAATAAACAACAGAGAGAAAGAAACTTAACTCACTAATAGAGCAGTGTGATGGAAGAGATTGGTGAGGATGAGACATGGGTACTCCCTCTTCGTAACAGACAACACAATGTCACCAAAAGATTTTAAGTTTTTTTTATACAAATCTGTGATCTCTATAATATCTAATAGATCCACTTACACTTAGATTTACGTGTTTGTCAGTGTAAAGGAGACCTGAAGTTGGCATGCAAAATATTGTCCGTCAGCTCTTGTATCCGATTAACTGGAAAACAAAATGAAGTGGTTATACGATATGCAATGTGTGAGATAATAATGGTTTTAGTCGCTGGGAACACATACTCTTGTCACCAATCACCACATGAGAACTTCTATTTGCCATTACCATCGATGTATCCATTCTTAACCCTCATCTCCCTCCTATTACAATAATAATCACATGTTAAATCAAAATCTATTTAGTTCAAACAATTTTGCATCTTATGTGTGAAATGAATATAGCTATTCAATGATGGTCGACTTAGATTTGCATCTATGGACTGAAACACAGATTGATCATCAAAACTTGTGAACATCATTACTTGATTAGTTTCTTTTCTTTTTCGAACCTGACATCACTCTCTTATAGAACTTATTTGAACACGAGGAGATTGTGGTGTCATTTAAAATAAAAATAAAAAAGCGAATAACAAAAGAAAAAGAAGCACCTATCTCTTCTCTGGTGATGTTGTATGAGTAAACTCTGGGAAATGGGAATGGTTTGCAAGTGCTTTCATTTGAGAACTAATTTTCCTTTTCTGTAGATATTGTGGCCTCCTATAGTCAACAAAAAAAAGGACTGCAAGCAAGATTAATTTGATGGATGGACGATGAAATATATTAGAAGCATACGATGTCAAATCTGTCTCAGAATCAAGCTTGAAAGAAACATGAAGAATGATCGAACCTGGATTTGTTTAGGAATGGGAAATCCGCTAAAACATGAAGAGTCGCTGAAGATGACATTTTTCAAAAGGTGTGACGTACACAACATTTTTCTTTGTCGTTGGCAATGAACAAATGTGATGAAAGGACCTTCTGTTTTCCACACCCACATAGAGAAAGTCAAAGAAAAAAGTGAATTAATGCAAAAACACCTTCCAAGCTTTTGAATCTCTTGTTTTGGTAGATCCAAGCATCTCGTGTAGCAGCCCTGGACTAACCACATCATAACCACAACCAAAAAAAGAGAGAGAGAGATTACGACCGCAACTGATCTGACGAAAGAAATTATAATCTCACCCGTCACGGGCATAAGATGTGTTCAAGGAGAAGAATCTAACATATATTTATACTGAACCTACGCCGCCTCTCAGATCGTGGAGAACGAATCAATGAAAGTAAAGACGAAGACATAAATCAGACCGTTTAAGGTCGTGCGTGGGAAGAAGCTTAAACTTCAGTGCCTCGCCACCGCACGGAGGGGAGCGACGGACCTCGGTTATTCGCCTCAGACGTTCTAGGGTTAGAGGCGACATCAATCTATCCGGGCTGGATCTATTTCCCCATTACAAAGCTCAATCGCACAACACGCAGACGAAGCCCATGATACCATCATGTTAGTGATACGATGCGTTTAGAATAATTGACACATGTCAGCTTCTGGAGAAGCGGTTTTCTGACGTGGCGGATGAGGTGTCGCAAGAAGGAGTGAATAAACATGTTTTTATAATAATAGATATAGATATAGATATATAGATTTCAACTAACTCTTTTTTTTTTTTTGTCAACTTTCAATTAATTCAATAGAGAAAACGAGCACAAATAATATAAGTACACAGCTAAATGCATGTCAATTTACAACAACAAAAATATCATTGATTTTTTTTCTACTAAAAGCATACTTTTTTGTACAAACTATATACCATATGGGTGGAGAATAGAGACGACATCTTCTCAGACCCAAACATAACCATAACTACTGGTGCATTTCACTTCATTTGATATTTGAATGATCTGACGAAGTCCATTGTATTGACTAATGACAAGTCCATAAGCCCATGCAAATACGATTTTCAAGCAAGTAGATTTGAAGAAATATTCCTACTTGTGTCATTGGTGAATGTGACCAATAGAATTGCAGCTCTCCTCCTTCAACATTTATGAGCCAACCTCAAACTTTTTCTATTTTTTTATTTACTTTCTTTCAAAATAAAGCTCTGATGAGCGATGATTACCTTCCTTCAAAGCTTATTTGAGCATAAATCTATTTTTTAGAACATAAATTATTTTTGCTTTGGAATTGCTAATATTTAACTACAATAATAAAAAATATTAGAACTGAAATAAAACTCAAATCACAAACTCATCTTTTCTCTTTCATCAAAACGATAAGAAGAAGAAAAATTCCATAGCCACCGATCTCCCTCCATGGTTGGATGTGCTTCTCACCGCCGCTACGTGAGGGAGGATCTGCTCCTCCTCTTTAGTTTGAGCTAAATCTTGTTTAATTCCGTCTTGTGTTTGACAGTTTCAGTTGTAGGTTTCTCCTCTTGTTGTGGTGGTACCTGTGATCTCTCGTCGGTTTGGTGGTTAATGTTTGTATTTGGTTTGGGGTTCCGATCGCCGAGGCTTGTTTGTGTGAAGGTTTATGGTGGACTTCTATTTAGGTGTTAAGTGGACGTCAGAGAGTGCGTTCAAGCCGTATCCGAAAGTTTTGAGGATCGTGAAGCGATCTGTCTTGTCGGGTTGTGAAGCCTTGTTTCTTAGTTTTGAGTGGGAATGGTATCGTTTGGCAGGGCATAGGCGGCAGCGATAGATCCGAGTTTGAGAAGGCGCATCGGTGTCTTTGGGTTCTACCAGTGGATTGTTTCGTATGGCGTGTCGAGGGCAGCATCGATTTATCCAGATCATTCTTACCTGCTATTTGGAAAGTCTCTTGCACTGGTTTGTCGTATGTTCTAGTGATACTATCTTTAGTTTATCCTAGTGAATGGTATAGTTTCCTTGCCTTGTTAAGGTTATGTTCGAAAGGTGACCTGGTGTGGGTTTTAGCTGCCTGTTCTTTGGGCTACTGTCTATGGAGATTTTGTATCCGCCAACTTATGTATTAAACAATCGCGGTTCGCTTATGAATAAATTTCAATTTGGGAAAAAAAAACTGAAATAAAACTTATAAAATTAGATAAAAAAGGAAAATAGATAAGAAAAACTGCACAACACCAACAAGAACTGACCATGTCTTTTGTTTTCTCCCAGCAAAACAAGTTATATAATTAAGCTCTCTGGAATAACTAGAGAGAGATATGTAATGAGAAACAAATAAACAAACTGGCGAATCTTAAAAAATTCTTCAGCCATTTTCTCTGAGATTCTTCCTCCTATATTTTTTTTGTTGAAGGGGGCAGTTTTGGTTTCTATGACTTGCACTACTGCAAGAAAACGAAAGATGGGTTCTCCACAAGTTCCTCGGCAGGTTTCACTTGGGAAAAGTCCTTATCTTGCATCGAACTTGATAAGTCATCGATCAACATGGACATGCTGTTGCTGCAGGAGCCCAAAAGGAAACGGTATTTGTTTAGTCAAGGTCATCGGTATTTGATATTCATAAGCAGCAAACGATATCAGAGTTTCCTATTCCTACTATATTTACAGTAAGAAGATAGATACTTACCTAGAATCATCTTTTAACAAGAAGTCGCTGATGTCTATCAGTATCAAAACTTTTTCCATGCTTTCGAACACCTGATTGATCGATCATCAGAAGATCAAAACTACAAGAGACAAAGAATTAAAAAAAAAATTACAGCAGTATTTCCTCAGAAAGCTTACCTCTTGATCAACACTTTCTGTGTTGTAGATTTCATCCTTGTACAGAGTACACAGTCTGAAATGCTGCTGTACACTAAGGATCTGAGTGAAGGAAAAAAAATGGTGTCACGCATAACAACAAACTCAAAGTTCAACAAAAGAGTTGGTTGATAGAGAGACTTACTGGACACAGATCATTTGCAATATCTTCGTATGAGATTCTATCTTTCTTGTGGATGAGCTGTTGATGTTAGATCCAAGTAAATTTAAAGTGATTTGCTTAGAGGATATTTCTCAGATTCAAAAACAAGTTTAGAACATACCAGGAATCCAACAGCTTGTCTGGTATGTTCTAGTACATCCCAGGATGAGCCAGCATACTATCGAAGGCAAGTCGCATAGGTGAGACACTGTGTTTATTGACAACAACAAAATAAGAAAAAAGGAAACTAATACCTCTTCATTTGTTTCGGAGCACCATTTCTCTAACTTATCTAAACCAGATTTTGCATATTCTCCATTGATAAATGAACAGTTATCTCGTCGGGTGACAAGGCTGCAGATCAGAACAGTTATCTCGTCGGGTCAAAGTCTGCTTATAATAAAGATTCATATTCCACAATAACAAATAAACAATCTCTCACCTGTTGAACAGTTGGACATTGATGAGTGAGAAAGCCTGAGAGAATATAGTCTGGATAAGAACCGGACGAACCTGTAACAAGAATAAGCTAAATAAGAATCTCTTGACATACATTAGAGAGCAGAAACTTTTTGTACCGGGGTCAAAATTTTGATAAGAGTGAAAAAGAGTTTTACATACAAAGTTATCTTTAAGTGTGCTTAACAGTGCATCTAAGGCTTCAGTAATCCGTTCCCAGTGTTTAGCAGTGCTATCAGATATCAGTGCATTCCCCTTATAGGTAACTGGTGCCTAGAGAGAGAAAGAGAGAGAGAGATTCTTTCATGTCAGCTCAAAACACATACATACAATGAAAAGTAGAGAAGCATTGTTGATCATAGAACCTGGATGCAGAGAGTAAGGAAAGTGTTCAGCTCCGTTTTCAGGTTATCCCAGATAATCCCAATAATGTTTTCAACATAGGCTGCAAGCTGCTGCTTGAAATGCAGAGCTGGAACCTTGGCATCAACTGGCCGAATCGCTTCAGCCGCTGGAGAACGGAAACCCTGGGTAAAATAAAACGGTAAGAATTGTTTTCTTTAGTTTTTTGGGAGCAAGATAAAACAAAAAAACGAAGATGACTATATTATGTACCTTGGTCATCCACCAGACCAAGGAAGGTGAGTTTCGAAGTGGAGTATTATCCCCGGTTCCACCAGATTTCAAGCTTTGTTGGAGCATGAACAGTAAGGTCGAAGTATTGGATAACCAATATGCCAAACTAGCGTTGTCTTCTTCTTCATTCTGATAGTAAGAATCATTAATCATTCAACACTGGCATAAAGAGACTTAAAAAAGAAAAGATTTGTTTTATGGAAATGAACAATGTACCTTGATAGCAGAACCAATCATTTGAACAAGACGATCAAACAAATTGGTTCTTTCTGCTTCAAAAGACTTCCAATGAAGAAGACATCTGTAGATGGTAAATGCCGCTACAGGCTTCCCCTGACTGAATCCAACACTTTTTGTGACACAGTTGATTAGGGCATCCACATCCTCCTGTACCAACAACAAGAGTCAAAGACTGGAAGCACATAATGGAGTAAATTTAACAACATACATGTCGAGGATCAAAACGGGATCCCCTCGGTTCTTGAATCCTTGCTGGTGTGGTAAACATAGTTCCCTGCAGAGACGCATCTTCTTCGCTAGGATGGTGGACATTTTGCAGGTTCTGCGCCAACAATAGCTAATTAGGATGATAGATTGAGAGAGTCATTTCAAATATTTCTCTAGATATGTCTACCTTTACTGGAGTAGAAGGGAAAGTTTCTGATGCTGTCTCAACAGGTGTGCTTGAGACAGATTGCTTCAAAACTTGATTTTCATTTTTCACATTCTCTAACATCTTTTGGAGTCTGCAAATGAAGAAAAAGCGCATATATTGACTGTCAGTGATGTATTGAAACCTCAAAAAATCTCTTGGAAATTCAATAGCTAAGAGACCAATGGTAAATACTTGTCCATGGCTGTCTTCAAATCAACGATTTTTCTTTCAGCTTCCAAAGCCTTGCTTTCAGCTTCTAAAACCTGCTTCAGTCTCTCCTCGCTAATTTTGGTTGTCTCCTTGAATTTTTTCTCTGTTTCATCTATCTTCTGCTCCAGCGAAGTTACCATGGACTGCATATGAAAGAGAAATGAAGTTCCAAACATTGCTTTGGTTTTCTACAGCTTTGATATTCCAAAAATAGAAAAGAATAGCGCAGATTCCATACCTTGAGGTTTTCGTTTTCACTCTTGAGTTTCTCCACTAGCTCAGTGTCAACAATAGGAACCTCCTTTACCACAGTAACCATTTCTGCAGTCTTTTTCGCAGCTTCCACTTCCTTTATGAGAGACACTTTGGTTTCCTTGAGCTGGTCTTGTACTTCCTGCAATGCCAATTGCAGTTTCGCATTTTCTTGTGTTTTACTTTCTTCCACGTCCACCTACAACGTCAAAAGCCACAATAGCAGGTGAAGAATCTGTTGCCAGTGTCCAGAGAACTATTTTTAGAAAGAGGACAACGTTCGAGGATGTATGTATAATCTTACCCTCATGTGTTTCTCTAGCTCCAGTGTCAACTTGAGATCTTCCACTTGCTCCTCAAGCTTGCTCTTGGCTGCTTGTAGGGCTCCAGTTTCTTTTGCAGCCTGCAGAAAAATATGAAGGCGTCACTGCAGCAGTTTTTCATTTTGTTCAGAACAATCATTAAAAAGGCCAGTTTCCAGATGCTAGCTCCATGATCTAAACTCATCTAACCACATTATTTAAGCTCATCTTTCTTGTGAAATGCTTAGAACTGAAATATCAAGGGACATAAGGCTCACCATCTTAAGCTCTCGCAGTTCTTTACGGGCAAGCCTTGCTCTCCATGCACTTTGTGTAGTAACCGCTACTTTCTTCAGCTTCTTGTAGTGCGACTCGGCCAGGAATCTACGGCAATGGATCTGGTATATATGTAATGAAAAATTAAACTCAAAGAGTCTAAGGGAAATATGGAGGGATGAGAAAAGCGTGCAAAGATCAAAGATGAAAAGAAGAGCAGAGTAAGCCACCTGAATAACAAGTGTGGACTTGGTATTCCTTGGTAGTGCATTTCGAGCATCCATACCACGCAAACATGACTGAACTGTAACAACAGCTTCTATGTAAGTACGCCTCTCAAGGTAGCTCCGCAAAGCTCTCTGGATCTTCAAAGCAGCCGCTTCTTTTCTGCGAATGTCCTCAAATCTATGTCGAGCAAGATGACCTGTAAAATGATGGATAACAAAGCAAATAGTAAATGCAAGACTCCAATTTGTTCTCTAACTAAATAAATAATTAAATTATTATATACCTCTGCACACAGCCTGCATGTTAATTGCAGCTTTGATGAGAAGGTAGGAGCGGAATTTCCACTGTATAATTCTGGCAGCTCTTCCTAAGACCTCAGTCCTCCGAGCATCTAATTCAGCCATCTGTCCAGCCATGAGGAGAACCTTCGTCTTTCCAATCTTCAAAAACAAGAACGTTAAGCTCCACGTTAAAGCAGGATAAAATCAAACAAGCATTCATCAAATGAGCACCTGGTATCCTTCGAGTCCAACTGCCTCCAGAAGTTTCTTGCAGGCTTCTTTCTCATCATAACTAGTAGGAACAAGCCTAAAGTTAGAACGTTTTCAATATCTTAGGTAAGCTTTCAACCTTTGAGTTGAGAGAGTTCAAACCTCTTATCCAAAGTAAGAGAAGCTAGGATACTAAATCTGTCAAGGAATTCATCAAAAAGTTTTCGTGTAGGATATCCAGCACGACAAATCTCAATTGCCTCCATCATACCCTGTAAAAAAATGCTTATACAGAAGTTTAAAACTTGCACGGAAAAATTAACAAACCAAAAAAATGGTAAGTGAATCTCACCCCACAACGTAGCTGTTGCAGTACATTTTGGTTCTCAAAGATAGAAGGCTTCAGAAGATTATTGGGCTTAACGCAACGAATATAGCGAGGCTCAGTAGTACTGAGACGTTCAATCAATAATTCCAATTGTTGCTGCATAAAGTAAAGATAATGACGTCAGTAATTTTTAGATAACGATTTGTCTACATAATAAAAGAAAAAAAACTCATTCTACCTTAAATTGTGAAGCTACAGAAGAGAACTTCGACTGTTTGCTAGCATCTTCCATTTGAAGAGGAAATAGACCTGCAATAAAAGTGCATCTAGAAGCACCAAGAAGAGCCTGATGTTCAGCGACAACATAATCTTTGTTCTTTTCCAGAAACTGTTCGGTCTGATAAGTGACCTGAAAACAAAAAAAAAACTCAGTACTTTTAGTATTTCAGGACATGATTGTGTTATTAGAATTTGAGAAAGCTAAAGCAGGTTTTCTACTCACATCACCGGCGTAGTGGCAAACTGTGAAGTCAGTACGAGCTAATTTTGGCTTGCGGAAGTACTCGTTCTTTTTGAGTGTTTCATACATCTTTTGAGAAAATGTTTCATGCGTTGATCTTGGGAACATGCTGCAAGATGAAGGTATAAAACGTCCATATCAAACACAGAGACAGAACATGCGGATTAATAGCAACTGGAAAGCTCTTAAGACTCTTACCAAGCCTCGTCCAGAAGAGCAATAATACCACCAGGTTTCTGAAAGGTGAGAAAACAGTGATGAACATGCGAGTCTAAGTTAAAATGGAAGTTATTCACAAAGAGTTCGCTTACAAAACTAGTTAGTTACCTTCTCAATAAGTTCCAAAACATATCGATTATCTGGGAAATCGATGTGGTTCCACTCAATTTCTTCTTTCTTGTACTCATCTTGTTCCATTTTTAAGACGTGCTGTCCAAGGAAAGAGGATCATGGATCAATACTATAAGGCAGATATCAGAAGAGAGATAGATTAGAATTCAGACAAACCTCATTAAAGTGGAACTGAAGTTTCTCATTGGTCAAATTGATGCAAAATTGTTCAAAGCTGCAAAAAAGTGCATTTGAGAAATGTGACTTTTCTGATTAAAAAAAAAAGAAAGAAATGTGACTTTTAATATATCCATTGCTTCCTAGAGTTAGATACATGTCATCATGTGAGCCTTTTGTTCCATAGGATTTTACTAAACCGGTTTACTGCATACGCACCTGTTTGTCTTGAAACTCTCGAATCCATAAATATCAAGCACTCCGATCATGTTTTTCGAGTCAGGATCTTGCCCAATTGAATTATTGATCTTGTTAACAATCCTACAAAGAGCAATAAGCAAAGAGTTAGGAAAGTAACATTTTGGGAAACAAGAAAGAGAATCATGTGCTCCGAGATACTACACATACCAATCAAACAATCTTGAGTATACAAATTTTGCCAAAGCATCTCTGCTGAATGCTGCAGATTCAGGATCCAGACATCTGGAAAGTGTTTCTTCAGGTGTCACCATTACACGTTGGCAAAGAGAATCTTCCAGTGCTTGCTCATCACACCTGCCGAAATATAAAGAGTCATGAATAGCTTCTTTTATCATTCAAATTCATGAGTGACTTACATGAAAAGCTCAGCTGCAATCTTCAGTGACTTCTTGTCTTTTGGAGCTGATGAGTCTGTTTCTTCTCCGCTTGTAAATTCTATGTTACCTAGATGAAGAATAGCCGCCAAAATTCGAAATATTGCTTCCTGAAAAGAAAGTGATATCAAATTACACCATTTTTTTACTAGCAGAAGGGAACAATAAACTACCTGCTCCTCTAAGCTTATCCCGACAATGCTCATTGCTTCTCGGGTTTTAGTATACTCTTTTGAATCATCCATCCCCTCTAACTTAATACAGCGAGATTGATTCAGATAACGGTATTTTGTTGGATCTTCTAGTTTTAGTTTTCTAGTGTCCTGTCAAACGATTAAAGAAGGTTAAATGAGAAACAACAGGACAACAATTTCAGAGATATGGGCTTAGAAAACACTAAAACGTCAATGAAACTTCAAACTATCAGTAAAAGGGAACAAGAAAGAAAAGCCATATGATGTATACCTCTGGTGGTGCAGCACAAAGCATGTAAAAGCAGTGATAGTTTCTCTCATTATCTGACACTTGGCACACCCTTGATCTCTCTAACAAATAAGTCTTGATGGCAGCTCCTGATATCCTTCCCCTTTGATCGAACTGAATCTCCACGAATTTACCAAATCGACTGCAACATGATAATAAGATTATTATATAGATGAAAATTTAGCCAACGGATACTCATAGTAAGAAAAAAAAGTTATGAAACTTGTGTGGTTCCACTCACCTTGAATTGTTGTTTCTGACGGTTTTCGCATTCCCAAATGCTTCTAGAACAGGATTTGACTGCACAGAGAACATAAACCATTCATGTCAAAGAATGATCTTTTACAAATCCACAAGTTCTATAATAAAAAAAATATTGCCATTACATACCTCCAAAACTTGATCTTCAACACTCCTTCTGGTCGAGATATCACTGACAGCTCGACCTCCCATTTTAGCCAGATATTTCATAAGCGTTTTAGCAGTCTCAGTCTTCCCTGCTCCACTTTCACCACTTACCAAGATTGATTGACTAACACCCTCATTAATCATTTGTCTACACCCACCCCAAGCATGAAGAAGAACAAAAAAATGTAAAGCAGGAAACATTAACCAATGATGAATGGAACAAGATAGAAAAGAAAAAAAAAAACTTCAACGCTGAATGACAGGTACCTGTAAGCTGCATCAGCAACTGCAAACGGATGAGGCATCAATGATCCAAAGGGAGCTCCTTTGAAGAGTGCAATCATATGGTCATTGTAAAGGTTCTCTAGTTGTTTAAAAGGGTTCACCGCAATCAATATATCTCCTGTGTAAGTCTAGTAAAGTAAAAAAAATTCAGTCTACCAAATGTCTAACAGAACCAACAAAACAGAAAGGTAAAGGAAGCTCACATATATGTCGTCTAAGTGATATCTTGATTTCAAATTCTGGAGGACTCCTGGTTCATGTAGATATGCTAGCGTTGTCATGTCGGCCACTCCAGAAGGAGGAACTTCCATATCTTTTGGATATGTGTTTGAAACTTTGACAACAACCTGAAAAAATTCAACATAAGTATGAGAAACAAACCAACACATACAGATTCCATCCTTATGCATAGTCAAAGTGTGTCTCTAAAGTCTGGTTACACATACCGTCTTCCCTGAAGTACATCGGACCTTAATATCAACTCCATTAACCTCAGTAACTTCACCATCTAACCATGCCTCCTCTGGATCTTCCACCCAAACGAAGGAGCCAAGTTTAACTGTAGAAGAAGCCTGAAGAAGCAATCAACTCTTAATCGTGACAAAAAAAAAACTCTTTAATTAACGGAAAGTGAAGACATAAAACAGTTTAGAGGCTTAACGCTCAAGAACTAGACCCCACAAAATAAAAATAAAAAAAACTGAATAAAACGAATTAAAATATTCACAATGAAATCAACAAATGATAAAACCTTAAAAACATCAGAAACACTTTTCCACTATGATGTTCATCACTGGACAATCACTTTTCCAGGTACATTGAAGCCCAGAAGAAGCAAAGTACATTGAAACCCAACAATATATAACCAAAAAAAATTATGTATCAAAGCTTAGGCCTTTGCCGTTTGAAACTGAAAAAAAAAGATCAAAACTTTGAAATTGAAATGTTTAAAACAAAAGAAACCAAAGATTAGAGTACCATTTTCACCGGAGATTTATCAAATCCGAAACCCTTTTTCACCCTAAGCGAAAGAGATGATTCTAGCAACAAAGGATCATTCACTTGCTCAAGCTGGAGAGTTCAGACCGAATGCAAAACAAACATAGAAAAAGTCTAAACTGTATCTTATAGAGTTGGGTATGTGAGAGAGCTGCTTAAAGGCATTTGAGCAAATTTGGAAGAAATAAATTGGTCATGAAGAAATCATAAATCTTCCTCTTTTTTTATGTTTGGTTTTGTCTTATAATTTCGTTTTTCTTTTAACGTCTTCTCTGTTTCTTAGTAATATAAATTGCTCATTAAGAAATAATCAATTCCTGAAATACCCTTCTTGCTACCAACAAATAATCATCTCTATTTTGTTTTTGTTTTTGTTTTCTATAACTAAAATAGTCAAATATAAATTTTCCAAAGCAGAATATATTTAATTCTCTTTTTGTTCTTTTTTTTTTGTCAACATCTTTTTTTGCTCATTATTGTTTATTTTACTCAAAATTCTATGTAAAACGTCAGATTCACATTTTTAGAAATTATTTCTAAATACATTAAATGTGATCTCTTAAAATACCATAAATTTGACTTGGAATCTAATCTTACGTAGATAGATTTTAATAAAAATCTTAATTAACCAATAGTATGTGACTCGGTTTCAATTTTTAATAATAAAAGAAAAATAGTAATTGTTTTCTTAAAATGTAAGGAAATGTTTGTTAAAAATATTATCATAATGTGCATTTATTTATTTTATTTCATTTTCTTGTTAATAATTAGAACTTTTGTTAATTATAGTGAAAATATTTAATAATATGAAGATAAAGGCAGGAAGCATTTAGTGGTAATAATTACATAAATAAATTAGTTGTTAATTTTATCTTTACTTAAATTATTTCCACGTCGATGACATTAAATTGAGCTAGATTTATATATCTATTTATTTTGTTAAACATAACCATATGCAATATTTTATTTTGCATTTAGTTTTGATTTATTGACTAATAATTTCTTCCTTTTTTGTCATCCGAAAAATTATATTGAAATAAGTGAAATACAATTGTACACCCATAAGCCGGCAAAGAACACTTTCTTTGTGGAACCAAAAACCCCAAAGATCGAAATCTTTTCAAAGCCATAAGATTATCTAGACTAAAAAGAAAGGATGAAAATAAATACAAAACATAAGCTAATAGCTGAGACATAAGATATGAAGTGGACTTGATGATTGTAAACGTATGTGTCCAACACTCCAGACTCTAAGTAAAGGATAGAAGCAGGTAGTAGAAACTTCATAGATCATTGTAGTGGACCTGAAAGAGGTTATTATCTAAAGAACCAACACAAAAAGGTGGTGGATCCTCAAAGTTTGTGCAGCGACGAGCCGATGACCATATCGTAGCACAAATGAGCCCAAATGGATCTTCAACAGAGACCGGATGAAAAACTTGATAACACACCAATACAAGAGCCACTCCACATAAGCTTAAACCCGAACAAGGCCTATGAGCTTTCTAAATTTCATCCAAATACCAGCAATAACGAGCTGTGACTGGAAAGAAGAGCCATGAAACCTCTGACCTTGCTTGGGAAGCTGCCTGACCAAACCCGTACACATGAAGATTCCACATCCAAACCGGCTAAGAACACCCACCGCAAACCACAAAACATATAGTCCTGACACCAGCAGCCACAACCAAAGCAAAGAAATTACAGAACAACCAAAACTACTTCACAAAATCAACTCATACGAGCATAGAATCGTAAATACACCCATCGATCAAACAAGTGCTCACAATTGTGAACAACAACAGCACGAAGCTCAATCATCTTTACTAACACGTAACAAGTCCGATCTGAACCAAAATCTTGAAGATGAAGATCAGAAAAGACGCAACCAGGTGCACCCTCTGAGCTTCTCCATCACCATAACTTCAACCAGTCGTTACCTCAACAAACAACACCCAAAGCAAGGACCGGCCAGACGAGCTATTGAACCACCAGATCTATATCTGGAACCACCTCCGAGTATCCAAAGCTGAACACAACCATAGTCGAATAAAAGACCACTAGTACCCAGTGACTCCAGCATACACAAAGATGGAAAACCAGACGAGATGCGACTAAAAACCCAACACGCTCTCACGGACCAACCAGGAAGGTAAAGCCTGAAACCATTATTAAATTGAAAAAGAGAAAACCACAACATAACCTAGAGAAAATCAAAAGGAAGTGTGACCAGTGGTGATGCTAATGAAGCCGTCACGCGCCGGTCACCGGAGAAGATGCAAAGTTTTTTTGGTGAGTGAAGGAAGAGACTAATAATTTCTTTGGAAAGATTGTACATATTTGTTTACTGGATTATAACATACAGTAAAAAGATATGTGAATATATATTCACTTCCAATATTCATTAACGAGTGACATGTCTTCTATATTTGTTTCTAAAGACCTACTTAAAAATTGGAAACATATACACATTTTTATATCATTATAGAACATATGAAGATTGAGCGGCCGGTTGCCAAAGTGACCGGTGAAGGTGGTTTAACTTAGACCACTACTCTACTATACCCATCCATAGTATAGTTTTTTTTTTGGGGGGGGGGAGGCAAATTTAATTTTTTTAGCTGGATATCCGATTCGATCCTTACAATTAAAATAAAAATAAATTAAAAATCCAATAATATAACATAAAATAATATTTTCTTAGAAAATAAAATATTACTTACTTATTGAAATTCTAATAACTAAAAAGGAAATTTATAAAATAAAAATAATGTAAAATTAACGTAAAATATAATAATTATATATTTTATATAATTTCATATAAAAAATATAATTTCATACATAATTCATTAAATATATGTATATATATTTATATAACAGATTAGATATATGTTCCTAAAAATATTAATATTTTTATTTTCTTTGTCTTTTATAAATATTGCATATTAGTATTTGATTTGCTTCGTAAAGTTACGGATATCTGATTTTTTTGTTCAAATTAAAACAGATAACAAATCAAATTAAAATTTACATATATTTTTCCATCCCTAATACCCGTGCATATATTATGTTTTCATTCAGGTATAAGGGTCAATTCTAACCTCAATAATTCTCGTCGTACTTTTTCTTATCTAAACTTTGATATCGTGTTTATTTCATCATAAATTTTCAAATGGACTATTTAAACTATCAAATTCAAACCAAAATCAATTTAACATTGGCCAACCATCTCTAAATATATATATATATATATATATATATGAATAACTAAAAAACACTATAAAGTTAGTGCCAAAATATACACAAAATCAAAATATACCTCAAATTCTGTGACAAACAATAAATACCCAATATTTAAAATATATATCCAAAAAACAAAAATTATTTTTGAAAGTCCAAAAATGAAAAGAATATTATGAAACACAAAATATATAATATATTATTATTATTATTATTCGGGTATACCATCACTTTTTGGTTAGAAACCATAACATAAACGCTACCCAAAAATTCGAGAATACATGAAATAGGTTCACATATGGCTTTTATACTCTTATCAATAAATGAATAGTATAATTTATTCCTCATTTTTTGGTATCAAGGTATATTTTAAGTCTTTGGCTTTTTTCCGTGATTTTCTGGTATATTTTGGGTATATTTTGGTACTTAATATATTTAAAATTTATAGTCATTTGAATATATCATTTTTTAAGTTTATTTTTATGTTTCTCGAGGTTTCAACTATATTTTTGAGTTTCGGATATTTATAGTTTTTTCTCGGGTTTTATTTTTATTTTTAGGGGTTTAGTTTTATTTTTGAATTTTAAATATTTTAGGTTTTTGGATTTTACGTTCACCAATATTATTTTGGTCAGAGTTGATTATGGTTTGAATTTGATAGTTCATGTAGTTAATTTAAAATAAATATTAGTTTGGGATGAAATAAGCATGGTATCGAAATTCAGGTAGGAAAAGTCAAGACGAAAAATGGTTGAGGTTGGAATTAACCATTTTTACTAATATCATCTATAGAGTGCAAAATTAATTTTATCTATACTATTATTTAGGAAATAATTTTTTAAATTTTTCATATTGTCTGGATTTTAGGCTTTATTATTAATTTTAATAAATACCAAATAATTCAGCGATTTAAGCAGTGATTTATCATTATATTTGAGATAATAAATAAATAGATCTTAATATTTAGGTTTAGTCATTAATTTTAATAAACAGACATGTAAATAGAGATGACAATGTTTGCTTTATCACTATTTTATTTAATTTTGGAAATACGATTAAAATGGTAGAAATGTTCAATTTTTTCCACGAATACATCTCTTATCATTCTTTCCTTCCGTGAACTTCCACATATGCCATTCCACGTGAAGTTCTATTTGTGAAAAAAAACACATATATGAGTTTAGAATTTATTGTTTGAAATAATAATTCATAAATTTAAAATTGTAAATGAAAGGAGTAGAAGGATTTGTACCGAAAATTATGAGCAGGGGGTTCTCCTAGACCATGATGAGAGATTATGCCACTACATTTCCTTTTACAAAGGTTTAAGCAATCAACATCATGATCATCACATGGTAAAGCACAACTGTGATAACATTTTAGATAATCATCTGATGTGTCTGATTCTACGGTGCCCACCATAACAATCGTCACCATTATTATCACTGCTACCATCGCACTCCATTTTGCCATTCTTAGATCCAAAAAATCAAACTTTGTTCTACTATTTCTCTTTTATTTTATCTTATGGTTGTTATATAAATTTTCAAGAAATAAACCTCTATTTATAATAATTTTGTATGCATCATTCCAATTTTGAGTAGATTTTTACCAAAATTGTGTTTCGTCTTTCAACATCATTAAAATGTTTTTTCTTTATTCATTTCCTTATATGTTTAATATTTGATATGCTTTTACAGTATTAAATCTTCAATATATGAAAAAAGATTTATCACCTTGCTATTACTAAATATCATATCCACATGTTAGTTCAAGTCAACCAACATTTGCCAGCTCATCCTATCCTTTTGGAATCATAATATTTCTTTACTATGATTATTATTTTTATTTTTTTGAAAACACACATTTATAAAGATTAAGTGGTAGTTGAGGTTGAGTTTTTCCAAAGATATGTCCGCTCCGACTATGTACTATCATATATATATATATATATAGGAATCACACATTAAATGTAAAAATATGAATATAAATAGAATTTAAATGGTATGCTAATAGCTTAATCGTTTATGTCATTAAAATAACTTATATGATTAAAATATTAAAGTTTATTAAAAACTTACATGAATCAAAAAATCTATATAATATCAAAAATATAAAAAATATTTTTTATAACAAGATAAATACATTTCTAAACGTAATTTATAATTTTATAAATATATAATAAAAGGTAAGAAGTAACTGTTTTAAAAGGTACAATTTTATAGAAAACATAAAAAATCATCATTTAATAAATATAAACTAATTATACATATATTTAAGTATCACAAAATAAACTAGATTAGTAATGCAAACTCGTGCGTAGGCAAATATAACATCTAATCAAATTATAACAATTCTTTAAAATTTCACCTATGAACGACACATAAACAAAAGTCACTTAAATAACTTCTCATTTAAAATATAGTGGTATTGGGTTTGTGTTTCGTATTAGTATTGTTGGTTGTAATTGAGTTTAACCAAGGGGTGCATGTGTTAAGAGTTGTGATTTTTAGTTTAGTAGTTTTATTTAAAAGTTCTAAAGAGAAATAGACAAAGTTCTTCATTTGTAATAGCAAAAATCTCCATTGAAAAGATGCATTGAAGAGATACAATGAAGACATGCAATTGTTCACTTGTAATATTTCATTTTATATTAAATCTTTTGTTGGTATGATGTAAAATATGGTCAGGTTTCTATTTCTAATAATAAAAGTGAAGTTTTTTTTCTTAAGTTTGTAGTGATCACAATCACAAAGATTATGATATAGAATTATGTATTCTCTATTTAAGAGAAACTCTTATACTTTGTTCTATTATAGAAACTTTAGTTTCTTTTACATGGTATCAGAACCTTATTGGTTCAAGGGCCAACTAAAGCACAAAAAGAAGTAAGTATTTGCAAAAAAAAATTTAAGAAAAAAAAATGGAAATGATGGAAGGAACAACGCAACAAATGATTCTAATATTTGATGGGGACAAGTATGATTTCTGGCGAATTAAAATGACAATAATTTTCAAAAACTCAAGAATTGTGGATAGTGGGAGAATGAAGACCAAACAATCATCACAAACAGAAGAAACTCCTATAATGTTGCAATTGAGAAATCAGTGGAAGAAGCATCATCACAAGATATGATGGCAGTACAAATTCTTCAAACTGCTGTGTATGATAAGGTATTCTCTCGCATAGCACCATCGGTTACTTCAAAAGAAGTGTGGGAAGCTTTGAAATCTGAATTCCAAGGAACTCCACAAGTAAGATTGATCAAACTGCAATCGTTAAGAATGGAGTATGAAAACTTGAAGATGAATGAAGGTGATAACATTACAGTTTTCACTGACGAATTAATTGATTTAGGAAATCAACTAAAGGTTCATGGTAAAGAGAAGTCGGACTATCAGATTGTCCAGAAAATTTCCGTAGCTCTCCCATAAAGATTTGACAACATTGTGGTTGTGATGGAGCAAACAAAAGATTTGACTTCATTGTCGGTAACATAATTAATAGAAACTCTGAAGGCACACGAAAAAACGTGTGAAAACCGAAGTGAGAACATGGCGGAATGCGCTGTTAATGTTCGGCAAAAAGGAAGAAGTTTTGGTTATAAGTCAGAATATGGAAAAAAGGTGGTGTGGATTTTGTAAGAGAAACAACCACATGGAATCTAGCTGTTGGAAGAAACAAAACATGGCTGATCAGCAAAGAGGTTCAAGGTACCATAAAGAATGTTACAACTGTGGAAAAGTTGGACATTTCTCAATAGATTGACGTTTGAAGAAATATGAACAAGCAGAGATGGGTATTGATGATGAAGATGATGAAGATCATATGCTATTTAGTGCAAGTGAAGAGCCGAGAGAAAATAAAAGACAAAGACGTTTGGTTAGTGGATAGTGGATGCACAAACCATTTGAAGAAGGTAGTGAAAAACTTCACAAGACTAGACAGAAGCATTAAAGTTCCAATCAAAGTTTGAAATGGAGAAGTCGCAATGACAGCCGGGAAAGGAATTATGAGTATCATAACTAACAAAGGAAAAAGAGTGATGAAGGATGTATTTCTAGTTCATGGATTAGCAAAAAAGTTTGCATAGATTTTTGCAAATGATATCTCGTGGATATCATATTTTGTTCGTAAACAAGCAATGCATAATCTCAGATCCTAAGGGGAAAAAGAATATAGAAATACAAATGGTTCAAAAAAGTTTTCTAGTAAAGTGGAATTATTCTGCAGTAAGTGAAAAAATCACTCATGAAGAAGAGATAATTTTACAAAATGAAAAAGTGGAGACGTCAAGAGACGTGACACTTCCAGAAGAGGATGCATCTAAATTTACAAGAAGATATCAATAAAAAATAAGCCACAAATGGCACAAATGGTGCAGTGTGAAGATTCAGTTCAAGTACACGAAGGTTGTTTTAGCGTTACAGGTCAACTGAAATCACATGATAGAGCATTTGACATCAAGACATGGAGAAATGCTATAAGTGATGAAGTAAAGATGATAGATACAAACACAACATGGAAACTTGTAGAAAAGCTCGAGAAGAAAAGCAGCAACAATTGGAAGTGGATATATTATATCAAGAGGGATGCATATGGAAATTCAATTAAGTACAAAGCAAGAAGAATTAAGGGTTTGAAGCAAAATACAAAGAGTTTGGAGTTAGATAGAAACACAATTAAGAGGAAGTGTTGGTTGTAATTGAGTTTAACCAAGGGGTGCATGTGTTAGGGGTTATGATTTTTAGTTTATTATTTTTATTTAAGAGTTCTAAAGAAAAATAGACACAACTCTTCATTCGTAATAACACAACTCTTCATTGAAAAGATGCATTGAAGAGATACAATGAAGGGATGCAATTGTTCACGTGTAATGTTTCATTTTCTATTTAATCCCTTGTTGTTGCGATGTTTTTCCTTAAACAGCAACTGGTTCTGGCCGGTTTGTCCATCTTGATCTAGGATCTGTCGGACGGCTTTGGAGAAACATTATCTTAAGGCCTTGGCTCCACTTCGGGTATTCGGACCACGCCTAACTATGGGAGCCTCTATTTGGATGGCCTCAACATTCCCTCCCCCTTAAAAAGGTTTTGGCCTCAGAACACCATCATCTGCAAGAAAAGGGGACAAATCAGATACATTGAACACTGGGGAAATTTTAAACTCACCTAGAAGCTCAAGCGTGTAAGCATTGTCATTGATCTTCTCCAAGGCCCGGAATGGGCCCGTCCCTCGTGGCGACAGTTTGGACTTCCTCTCTTCTGGGAACCGCTCACGTCGCATGTGCAGCCACACCAAATTCCCTGGTTCGAACAACACCTCCTTTCTCTTCTGGTCGACCCAGACCTTGATCTTGGCCTCAGAATAGTTGTAGTACTCAAAGATGTACTCCATACGCCTCTCTCACTCAACATAGGCGTCTGGATTGACCTTTCCCTCCTTGCCATGGAACTTCTTCATCACGGCGCCTCCTCCTGATCGGGATCACATCTCCTTGGGTCTGATGCTCGCGTCGACCTTCTCGTCCGGCTTGGACAGGTCGAGGCTCTTCTCGATCAGGCGGTTCAGAATCAGAACTTTCCTCGTCGGAATGCAGCTGCGGATCCTCCAGCTAAGGATGGTTTCTCCCTCTAGGACGCGGACCATTGGGACGGTTCCCTTGTTCCAGTCGAGCCAGCTGCTCGGTTGTAGCAGTCATAGCGGTCGTGAGTTGGGCTTGGCCGGCTAGCAGCTGAGCATTGATGTCAGCTTGGTTTGGAACTCCAGTAGCATTGAGGTATCCCACGTCTCTCATGTAGTTAAGAAAGAACAAAAGAGATCAAGTGCAAAAGGAAATTGAAATGAAGTAAAGAAAGAAGGATGGGAAAACTTAGACAAATAAGAAAAGAAACAATCAATCAAAGAAAAGCAAAGGATTCCTTTTTGTTTTGTTTTTAAATATGGAAATGAAATTCAAATTAATTGAAAAGGAAAGTTGGAATATTTTTTAAAAAAAGTTTGAAATTGAAAATCAGATCAATCAAGAAAAAATAAAAATAAAAATAAAGTAGAAAACTAAATGCAATCAAATTTGAAAATAGATTGAAAGAATTTTTTTTAAATGGAAAATGAAATTTGAATCTAAATTAAAAGGAAAGTTGAATTTTTTTTTTAAGTTTTGAAATTAAAATCGAATCAATTAAAAAAATGAAAAGCTCTAAAGTAAATGAAATTAAAATATGAGATTGATTATTATTATTTTTAAATTAATATGAATGACAATCTGAACTAAATCCAATATTAATCAGAACAATCAACTTAAATACAAAACTAATCAATCTAAGTGATTTAAACAATTACCAATCAGATTTAACGCTAATCGACCAATCGACCTCCAAATATGGGAAGTTGGTCGATCAATCACACAAACAGATTGACAACTCTTTCAAACCCCCGAAAGTGATCTAGCAATGTCCTAGAATGAATAATCAAGAACAGCAAGAACAAATTTTTTTTATTTATAATGCAAATGGATGAACACAAAAATGATATGCAAGATGTCTAAGGATAAGATATAACCGATTAATCAAGAGCCTTAAGCTCTGATACCAAATGTTGCAGGCTGAGATTCAGAGTACACGGATGGCTTGACTGAGGTTTGAGTTGGTCATCCTGGACAGAACGGACGGATGGACGGCGGAGCGGCTAGGCGGATACGATGGAGAGATGGCCGGCCGATTGGTACCTGAAACAGATGAGGATGATTTTATGAGTTTTTATGAGTTTATAAGATGAACTGGAAGTAAACTAACTGGATAATGATGAACAGAAGTAAATATGACTTTTTATTGATTTTAAGTTTATATGGCCGATCTAAACTACATGATGCAATTGAAACAAATTAAGAGAGGGATAGAGATGGCAGATGGATTTTTGTTGCTGGACGTGTGCCTCTCTCAACAAGAACAGTGGATGGAGATGGAATGAAGATAATACCTGGCTTGCTGGACTGATGTCTCTCTCAAGCAGGATCGGTGGATGGAATGGAGTGAGGAATCGCCACAAGTTTGGTAATGAAAACTTGATAAGATTCAAGGTTCTTTCTAGCCGACTTCACACACAAAACTAGAGAGAAAAATGTTTCTTTGTTGGGGCAAACTGACTCATATATTTCATAAGCTAAAAAAATACAAAGCTGCTTATAGTGGAGATTAAATACCCGGTAACTATGCCCTTCTAGGGGACTTGAAGCAAATCGACAATGACTCTACTTGGACTCTAAATTAATAAGGCCTAAACAGAATGGGCCGACACTCTTGGACAAGCTAAGGCAAAGGCTAAACAAAAGGCCTTGAATTATTGGACTCAAAGAAATAAAAAGGACTTAAACAATTTGCCCATAAGTTCATGAAATTGGAATTAAATAGAACCAACACAAACCAAAGACAATAAACCGGTTACAAATCATAAATGAAATCTTACCTGCTTACTTTAAATGGAATGGGACGGATTACTCAGAACCAGATTGGATTGGGAAGGAGTCTGAACCGAGATCACATGTGGAAATGATTTGGCCGGTTCGGTTCTGGCCGAATGATCTGAATTGAATTGGACCGGCTTGATCTTGAATCTTCAATTGGATAATCTCTTCAATCAGCAACTGGTTCTGGCCGGTTTGTTCATCTTGATCTAGGATCTGTTGGACGGCTTTGGAGAAACCTTTTCTTATGGCATTAGCTCCACTTCGGGTAGTCGGACCACGCCTAACTTTGGGAACCTCTATTTGGATGGCCTCATCAGATCATAATCACAGAGATTCTGATATAGAATTATTTCTTCTCTTTTAAGAGAATATCTCTTATACTTTGTTATATTATAGAAACTTCAGTTTCTTTTACAAGTATATGATTTGTTGTTAGCTCATTGTAATGTATACTTAAGTTTGTTCTTCTTTTTAGTTAGCATAGTATTTTCATAAATGAGTTATCGTTAAAGAGTTGTGATCGTTATGGTTACATATGATTTTTCTTTTTTTCATTGTTACATAGTCTTTTTGGTATATGAGTTATCATTAATAATTATGATTAGTTTGCATAAGTTCTTCTACTATCAAGTCCCTGCGTTAGTTTAATGATTTCGGTCATCGACAAAGTCTTTAAGTAATTCATTCAAATTAAGTGAATATATTTAGAGTAGAACCATTTTTTTGTTACTTAAAACTTGTATAACCAAAGCCGAAATTGTTTTTTGGGTGCAACTATTTTCACATGATTTACTAGATCCGAACCGAACCCGAGTAAATCCAAACTGAAACTGAACCAAACTTTTATAATACTTGAACTAGGTGATAACTCGTGCCCTACACAGAGTAAAAATACTTGAGATTATAATTTTGAATATATAGGTATTGTAAGTATTAGAAAGGCAAAAGTCATAGACACAAATATTACATGTTATATAATAAGAGATTCAGCGAAATTGTGTATGTCTATATAAGGTAAGCTTCGATTTGTTTTAAAGAACTTGTGTTATTTGTTTTGTGTAATTCAAGTATAGTTCGTGGAAGTGAATCTATAATAATAAGCAAAAATTTATATAAAATTAATTATGAATCAATAGAATTATTGCTTTCAAAAAATAAATTATGAATATAAGATAAAACGAAACATAAGCAATAAAAAACAAAATCTGAAAAAAACAAATTATAACGATGCAAAATAAATAAATAAAGTGAGAAAACCACAACTGTTGTGAAAAGTGTTTCCAGAACTCTTCGTTTCAATCATATTAAGAGCAATAATAATGGATATCAGTTTGTGCAACTAAACACATTAATTTAACAAAATCAGTAAACAATGTGGATTTTGCACCATTTTTTGCAATCCTATTAAATTACTTCAGAACTCTTGAAAAACATGAGCAAGTGCACCATAATCGATACACTTAACGACGACGTTACAGTAATCAGTGAAAAACATAATATTTCATCACATATGATACAATAAAAAAACGAGTCAATTCTATTTACAAATGTGGAATACTTACTCCAAAGAAACGTATTTTACAAACGAGGAGATGTGTGCAAGGTTACGTATTTATATTCAAGTAAATAATGTGGGTTCAAGGTTAATAAAAAGAAATTAAATCGCCATAATTTCAGAAAATATTCACTAATCAATCTTCCAAACTTGCGCTCCAAATCAATTCTAAAGTTTGTCTTAATTATTAATATAATAAATCAACTCAGCTTAAATTAGGTTAAATATGGATGGACGAATCCAACTTTCTTTTTATGCGACCATGATTTACGAAAATTACTTGATGGTATAGGAAAATCAATAATTAAAGATTATGAATCGATTCCAAAACTGATTCCAAAATTTTAGCTATGTATAATGTAAAGATTACGAATTGATTCAAAAAATCAATCAATCAATCAATAAAGATTATAACTAAACAATATTTTATAATTTTAGTATTTTTATAGTTTTTAATAACCTTTTTAAGTTATAAACGTTGCTTTTGCAATTTAGTTTCCATATATTATTAAAAATCATTTTTAGAGCATAAACCGTATTAAATACATGAATAACATAAGGAAACTTTGATTTGAATTAATAATCTACACTGAATTTTAAAATATTGGTATCACTTTTACAAAATTTGACTTGTCAATCAAAGCTAAAAGATTGCACACCGAGTCATACATTTAAAATAAATATAAAATATGCGTTTAGATAAAAGTTTGGATCCACCGAAATAAAAAAGCAGATATATTTAAAAAAAATATACATTTGTCCACGTATTAATATGCATTTGTCCACATATTAATATACATTCGTCCATATATTAAACAATAATATACATTCGTCCACAAAACTATACATTTGTCACTACAAAAAAAAAATCTACATTAATATAGCACGTTTTACTGAACTGCTTGTCGTAGATGAATAAAATATTTTCGTATTATATTATAGCATTAGATAAACGCTATAGTAGAGTGAAACCTAAAATAGCATTTAATTAATGTTATTTTAAAAATTAAGTGAATTGGAATATAAAGTCACAGATACCGCCAACACTTAGCGAAAAATTAGATTTAAGTGCCAAAGATATTTTTTAAACGGTTTCAATAATGTTATCAAAGACATATAATAATATTTTTATAATGTTAAGAAAAGCTCTTTGAACCCCTAAAGTCTAAACATGGTTTTAAATTCTAAACATTGTTTTAAACCCTAAATTTTAAAGACAACCTTTAAACCTCTAATATTTTCATACTATAACTTCAAATCTTAAAATTAAAATCAAAATTTAATCTTTTTAATCTTAATCTATAATTTCCTAAACACATATTTTTAATCTTTAACCAAACTCTATATCTTAAATCTGAACTTTAAACGTAAACTTAACGTTCAATATTCTAAATATAAACTTCAAATCTAAATTATTAAATATTTAGCTACAAATCTTCTAGTATTCAAATCTATTATTTTCCAATATTAATCCAAAACACTAAATTTTAACCTTAAACCTCATATTACAACATCAACACCTTAAGGGGCGACTGGTTTTCCCGCTACCACCCGCAAACGCAGCTTTTGCGGTTGGTAGCGGTTGTCGGCAGTTTGCAACAATCGCTCAAATCGCTCTAAACCGCTTCAAACTGCTCTGAATCTCATAAATTCAAAAGATGGCTCCAGTTAGCGTTTGCGGTTGCGGGAGGGTAATTTTTTTCTATTTTTTTTAAAACAATATATATACAAAAGTAAAAATATTTAATAAAAATTTTAAAATTGAAATTATGAAAATATTAAAATATATCTATTATATTTTAATTAATATTATAAAATTTTATAATAAAAACAATTTCAATAAATTTTCAAAATTAAAATTATAACTTTCTAAATATAAATTTTATATTTATTATAATTTTATGATTTTTAATATTTTTATAATTATATTAAATGTAAATATTGTTAATTTATTATTTGATTGTTACTGCATTTGGTAGTTAACCAGTCATAAGTCACCCACAAACGCACCAATTTTTAACCGCAGTACCAGTCGTACAAATCTCTTAAAACCGCTAGAAACCGCAACCGCCCGCATCCACAAACTCCCGCAACCGCAACCGCTGCGTTTGAACCAGTCATGCCCATAAAACTAAATTTTACTCTTAATCATATTTTTTTGTAAATCATAAAATTTAAATTTAAAACTTTTCAAATTTTGAATCAAACATACAAATTTATAAACAAATTATAAATCAGATTTTTTATAAACATGCAAATTTAAAAATGATGACCAAAATCATAATGTTGATATTAATCTAATATTTTCAAACTTAAACATCAATTCATAAAATAAATATCAGTTTATTAGGTTAAAAAAATAAAAATTTGGACTTAAATTATAGACTGCAAAGTATTAAATTTGAAATAAGATATAACTAATAAAAATCACTTAAAAACAAATTATCAAATATGGAAAGACAAAACAAAAATAAAAATAGAAAAACAGAAACAAAATTGTCTGGCCAATCAGATTAAAATACATGGATCACACTTTTGAATCGTTAGATTAGCTTAGATCTAAAGGTTAAGATTTATTCCATTTAATTTTTATTTTTATTTTCTCCTCTCCCTCTCTCTCTCTCTCTTTCACTCTCAACTCTGCGACACAGATCTGGCCTTCATGTTCTTCTCCTTCATTCTCATCTCTCCCTTCCCTCTCCAAGCTTAATGTTTCTCTCATCTCTCCACGCCTCTCTCATCTCTCCCATCTCACTCCCACCGCGTCTCCTCCTCGTCTCACCACCACCAGGGTCGCCCGCCCACCACCACCACGGTCGCCCTCCCACCACCACCACGGTTGATCTCTCTCTCTATCTCTTTGCATATGTGTATCTTCTCTCTGTTTCTGTAGTATGAATCTGATGTTTTTTTTGTTTTGGTAAAGATAGTTGGGGAGGCAAGGTTCATGGTGGATGGAGGAGGCAAGGTCCATGGCGGCTTGAGGACGGAAGTTTCGTGGCGGCTGGAGGAGGCAAGGCTCATGGTTGTTGGATGAGGGGCAAGGCTATGAAGGAGGCGGCTGCAGTCTTCTTCTTTTTTTAGGTGTAGATTTGGTTTAGTGTAACCCGGGTTAGAGAAATTGTAGTGGTCTGAATTTATGTTATAATTTCTGGTTAGTTTTGTAAATCGGGATTAATTTGTAAACCAATTTTAATATAAATATAGAGTATTTGCACTATACACACAAGCATTAAAGTGTATTTAGGTATATACACATTTTAGTTGTTCCCCACAATTTTTTTAAGTTGCAATTACTCTGTTGTCCCTATTATTTAAATTAAATCAGAAACACCAATTTTCTCTCTCTTGCACAGTTGGAAGACGGAGAAACCAGTTTCGAGCTGCATGGATCCCATTACAATTATTTTCAGCACGTGTACTTATATGCACTATCATAAATCGCCTTCATTACTTTGGCTCTGTAATCAATATTTGTACCTCTGCTTTAATGGCTCATAACAAAATCAAGTGGCTTAACACACGGATTCTAGCAAGATATAATTTAAATAAGTTTTACATTTCTCTAAAAATTGAAATATATCTAACAACATATAACAATCACTTACACTTTATATGTATTTTCAATTAATTTTCTGAATCGTTAACCCGGTAACATATTTAATATCAAAACATTTTATATAATTTACATGTAATTTTAAATTAATTTTTAGCTTCATTGTTATATGGCTAACATATTTAATTATATATAAAAATATTTATCCGGCATATCCATTAATTTATAACAATTTATTGTTTGGTTTAGTCTTTTAAATTCAGTATTAGACGGTTAATATATATATAATGTTGTATAACAATTATTTTATCAGCCATATGTAATGTGAAATATTTTTAAAGATTGTAATGTTGTAACAATTAGTTTTTATGTATTTAAACATTAACCGTCAAAATTTATTATTACACGACTAGCATATTTAGTAAAAAAAAAAAAATTGGGAATTAAAAACGCTCTGCGGCGACTGCGATGGCGACGCATTAGGTTTCTATGATTCAACGACGGTGGAATCCTGGAATCGACCGGGAGTTCCAAATCGACACAATATCGGCTCATTATAATCAAGATGGAAAGTTTGGGAACCAGGGAAGGAATCGGGGAAGAAGATCCGTATCGGATCTGAGAGGGTTTTCTGGAGAATCATTACAATTTGGAAACCGATTTGCGATCTCAATCTTCACTAAATCGAATCCCTCGCAAACCGAAGGTATAATCTCTGTTATCATCAAAACAGAATCTTTTCGGATTGTCTCATTGAGGGTTTTGTTTCTATCACGTTTGAAGATAGTTGGAATTTGGAAAGCAAGGATTCTTATTTTATGGGATAACGTTATAAGGGTGATTCGGAGAATTTTAGATTGTGGGTTTGATTTTCGATTTTCAATTGATAATGTTGATTACGGAAGATGTGGAATAAATGGGATTGATCTCTCCCAAGGAAAAAAGTATCTTGGAGACTACTATATAATGGGTTTTGGATTTCATCATTTTAACACAACATTCAAAAGTTTCTCCACATACGTCTCTTTTTCTCTTATTTGTTGTTTGGTTTCTTGGCTTGTAGTGATGTCTCAGAGCCAACTCATTGGAAGTTCTGGAGATATAAAAAATGGTGAAGGGGCGCGAAAGAGATTGAAGATATTGGTCCCTCATTTCAACAACTCGGATCTAATCAAGGGCTATTCCAAAACATTAATTGGACGATGCATGAACCCTGCAGAGCAAAATGTCAAGTTCTTGGTGGGGACGCTTCCTAAAATTTGGGGGTTGGAGGAAAAAGTTGTGGGTACTGATTTGGGGCTTGGGAGGTTTCAGTTTGGTTTTGATGCAGAGGAGGACATCGAAACGGTGCTGAAGATGCAACCATTTCATTTCGACTGCTGGATGATTTCGCTGGTTCGTTGGCAACCAAGGAAGTCTAAAAACTATCCCTCGGAGATCACTTTCTGGATCAAGGTCTTGGAAGTGCCTTTGGTGTTCTGGGAAGCTCCAACTTTCAGGAGCATAGGTGATGCAATTGGTGTCACAAAGGAGGTTGATTTGGATTATGGTAGAGTCCAAGTGGTGGTTGATGGGTATAAGGAACTCACGTTTGAGACGACTGTGGATTTCAAGGGAGGAGAGTACTATGAAGAAGAGGAGGCTCCAGTATCCTTGCGGTATGAAAAACTGTTTGGTTTTTGTAAAACATGCTTCAGCCTGTGTCATAAGATGGAGAAGTGCCCACTGACCACAGTTACCACGGAGAAGACGGTGGAGATAAGGGATGATGCTGAGTGTGGTTTAAGTGATCGGTTCGCAGCTACAAAGGGGTGGTAATAAACGGAAATGGAGGACAACAAGATCGGGGAAGAGAGAAACGTGAGTATCAAGGGAAAGGCAAGGGGAAAATGTTTGAGGAGACAGATTCAAAGTGGGTCAGGGCTGCAGATAGGGAGTCTAAAGCTTCCAATCACAAAAACCATCGGAATGGCTACCGTGGAGATGAGGGAAATTCTCGTTCCAGGAACTCGAGAAGGGAGCACACCAGGACTCATCATCAAGACGATCGCTCAAGAAATACTGCAGGAACGAGAGGTGAGAGAGTACCTCGTACTGAGTTTCAACCGGAAGGGCTGGAGGAGGGTGAGATCAAAGAGAAAGAGATGGAGCGGTCAACTCAAATGGAGGAGAAGGTACCAGAAAGGACGCAGCCCTCACAAGCCTTCCTTGATGCGCTAATGGAGACACAAGGAGAACTATCTAAGGTATTATTGAACCCCTCTAGTTGAGAACAAGAGCTAGGTGTGGAGAATATGGATTTGGGTATAGTAGACGGGAATAGCGTAGAGACTGATGGGAGTATGGGTTTAGCAGAAAACTATATTGAGGATGCTAGTTTTGGGAATCATGAGAGTTTTGGGGAGGACGAGGTTCAGATGCTTGCTAAGGAAGAGATAGAGGAAGAGGTTAAAGCACAGGTGGTTATGCCTGAGGCACTCGAGGAGAAGAAGAAGTTAGAGGATATGGACGGGAAGGATGGAGCCGCTGGGGAGGTGGAGAAGAGACAAGGCGTTCGTAAAAAGGTGGTTAAGCCGTCTGTAGGATCTGCAGCTTCTAATAAATTGAAGATGGCTCAGTTGGTGACGGCAAAACGTGTGGTAGCCAAACCAGGCATTCGTCATGGTGATCACTCTAAGCAGGGGGAGGACAAGGGCACATCAGGTCCAAAACAAGACTCTGCAAAGCAAGTAAAAGATCCATGAATACAAGTGTACGGATAGAGAAGTCACTTGGGCAGGTTATGGTTTATGGTTTTATTTCAGTTTTAATAAGCTCTCTGAGCATTTGTACTTGGTGTTTTTTGGATTCTGGTTGGGTTTATGATTGTCTCTTTTTAGTTTGTTTTGTGGAATGGTTCTGCAATATGGTTTCTAAATGGAATAAACATGGTTTTTTAGTGTGTTATTGGTGGTATTAGTGTATGCTACGTGCTGTATATTTCAGAGAGTATGAGCAAAAGCATTTTAATTGTATGCCTGCTAATGGAGACAAAGAGCTCTCTTTTATTTTATTTCTATGGTATGAGTTTGGATCAGCTTATGGGAGGCAAATTTGGGAGATATCATTAATTACAACGGGGTGGGTATGTTTGGTTTCTTCACACCAAGCATACTCAAACATTTGTCGAGTGCAACGAGAGTGTTTCTGGATTCACGTGTTTAATTGGGTTGGTAATAAAATGCAGGAGTGGCAATTGCTTTGTTTATTTGAAATACGAGTGGAGTATGTGTATACGATGGTCTTTTCTTTTGAAAGGGATATTGGTTTTAGAGTTGTTTATGTTGGTTTGAGTAACACGACTACAGAACATGAGGATAGTACCAATGTTTTAATTTTTGTTGGTTGGTATATTTATAATAAGGATTTATTATGTGTCCGCACAGGACTGAAAATGTTTTTGGGGAAAGAGACAACTCCGGGTTTCTTTATACCTGGCGGTTTATATTATGGGTGCAGATCCTTAATTTTTATTTGATGAAAGTTCTAAGTTGGAATTGTCGAAGAATGGGAAGCAAATGGACTATGAGTTACTTGAGGGAAATATGACATAAAAATAAACCTGATTTTTTATTTGGGAAAATTGGATAAATAGTACACTTTGAACTTGGATTTGTCACATTAGGATTTCTAGAAGATATTTTAGGAAAATAGGATTTTAGATCTTGTAAAATACCAAAGTACCCTTAATTTACCAATTATGTTGAATTTAAATTATAAATTATAATAATTTTTGTTTTAATGTTAAAATTAAAAAAAAAGTCGTTTTAATGTTAAAAGTAAAATCTATTAAAATTAAAAAAAAAACACTAAATGGGAAAAAGGGAGACGCGGGATGCCGCAAACCTAATTCCTTTTCTCCTTGTCTTCTCCGTCGTGAGTCGTCGCTCTCCCACGGCGATTTAGGGTTCAACGGTGAGAAGCTCTGTTCTTCGTCGGTGTTTCATCAGCCCGTGGTCTCTACTCTCGTCTCCGTCACCATCCTTTTCGATCTCACTGAAGACACAACGGCTGCGAATCGTTCTTCCTCTTCGTTGGGTCAAATCGATTTTTGAAGTGTTCTTCCATCAATTTCGCTTCTCAATCTCACAATTCTTCACATAAGGTATTGGATTACATCTATAGATTCTCATATTAAACGAAATCGAAGAGTTCTTCCATTAAAGCTCGATTTTTTTTTAAAAACGATTTGGCGTGTTT
>NC_027754.1:604584-610751 GCF_000695525.1 Brassica oleracea var. oleracea | reverse complement strand
GCTGAGTATAGAGCTATGCTGAAGCTTACCAACGAGCTGGTATGGATCAAAGGCATCTTGAAGCACTTGGAGATTGATCAAGCCACGCCAATGACTATGCATTGTGATAACCAAGCCGCGATCCACATAGCCTCCAACTCGGTGTTCCATGAAAGAACCAAGCACATTGAAGTTGACTGTCACAAGGTGAGGCAGATGATCATCCTAGGAGTCATCCTGCCATGCTACACTAGGAGTGAAGATCAGTTAGCTGATGTGTTCACTAAGGCTGCGAGACAAAAGACTATGGAGTCCATTCACATTAGATTGGGACTCATAGATCTTGGGAAAAGAAGGAGCTGATCCCCTAAGTCATGAGGTCTTTACTCTTTTTCCCTCATCAAAGTTTTGTCCCAATGGGTTTTCTTTGATGAGGTTTTTAATGAGGAAGATCTCATGGCTGTCCAAGTTTAGGCTTTCACAAAGCTAAACTTGAGGGGGAGTGTTGAGATGAGGAGTTGATATGAAGGCTTAGAGAGGCTTGGGTAATGAAAGGGATGAGGAGATGAAGCTCAGGTTGAAGTGAGAGACGCATTGGGAGAATGGTACGGACGGTACAAACCGTACGGATCAGTTCAACCAAGATCACTTGGGCTATATGTCGTTATCAAGCTAAAGGTATAAGAAAGACATCTTTCTTGATTATAACGTAACGTAACCTAGCTTTGGTTAGAATATATAAGAAAAGATAGGTTACGTTGTATACCAAAGATATATCTATGTATAAACATTAGTAGCCGATTTCTAGACTAAGTAGATCACTAGAATGAGTATTGTAACTGTAGCTAGAAGATGAAATAAAATATGATTCACTTAAAAAAAAAAATAATTTAAACATATATATTGTCATACTTATGTTTCCAATAGTTTTGATATTTTTTAACATTTTTAAAATTCAGTTTACTATTTTTTCCATAAAAAAATGGTAAAATATGTCCAGAATTGTCCAAAATATCAAAAATACTAGAAATAAAAGTTCAAAGTGTCCCATTTCTCCAATTTTCCCTTTTTATTTTTATCAGAAACAAAGCAGGAGTTTGACTTTGTACAAAGATTTCAACTTCATTCGGGTTTTGATAATTTGGTAACTGTGGATCCAAATGGCAGAAGTGGGGGTTTGGCACTGTATTATGATAATGAATTTCAAGTTCAGATTCTATATACAAGTAACCGGATGATAGATGTGGAAGCGGTGGCTTTGGGGAAAAGAGTTTTTATGACATTTGTTTATGCAGACCCGGTTCAACAAATGAGGGATCTGGTTTGGGAACGGTTAACTAGGTATGGGCTTGCAAGGGATGAACCTTGGTTTATTATTGGTGATTTAAATGAAATTACCGGAAATCATGAAAAAGATGGAGGAGCCCTGCTAAGTGCGGACTCTTTTGTTTCTTTTAATGATATGATTCGAAATAGTGGTTTATTGGAATTTCCGGCTCGTGGTAACCAAATCTCATGGCAGGGTCGTAGAGGAAAAGGAAAAGGGACGTTCACGGTTAGATGTCGTTTAGACCGTGCATTGACAAATGAGGAGTGGCATACTCTTTTCCCTTGTTCTTATACAGAATATTTAGGGATGGTGGCTTCCGATCATCGACCAGTGGTAGCGTTTTTAGAGGTTAAAATTTCCAGGAGGAAGGGACAATTTCGTTTTGATAAGAGATGGGTTGGACAGGAAGGTCTTATGGAAACAATTTCCATGGGCTGGTCCGATCAGAGTGTAGAAAAGAAGGATGATATAGTGGCAAAAATTGGGAATTGTCGACATGAAATCGCGAGATGGCGGAAAAATAATCCACCTTACGGAAAGGAAAAAATAAGTGAGTTACAGAAAGCCCTCGAAGAAGTACAATCAGATGATACAAGATCGCAGGAGGATATAGTGGAGGTGTCTAGGAAATTACAAGAGGCATATAAGGACGAAGAAGAATATTGGCAGCAGAAAAGTAGGAATATGTGGTACTCTTCTGGGGATCTTAATACTAAATTTTATCATGCTTTAACTAAGCAAAGAAGAGCTCGAAATAGGATTGTTGGGTTGCATGATGCTGTGGGAAATTGGATTACAGAAGACAATATGGTGGAGAAAGTGGCTGTAGATTATTTTCAAGATTTGTTTACTACCACTTCACCTTCAGATTTCGATGCTTTTCTTGCGGAGGTAACAATGGGAATAACTCCTCAGATGAACCAACGCTTGTTGAGGCTAGCGACTGAGAATGAGGTTAGAGAGGCTTTATTTATGATGCATCCTGAAAAGGCACCAGGACCGGATGGCATGACGACTCTCTTTTTTCAACATTTTTGGCATATTATAAAGAAGGATCTGGTAGAAATGGTAAACAATTTTTTGGTTTCTGGAGAAATGGATCCAAGGTTAAATATTACTAATATATGTATGATTCCAAAGATGGAGAGGCCAACTAGGATGACGGAACTGAGACCAATTAGTCTATGTAATGTTGGGTATAAAATTATTTCGAAGGTATTGTGCCAGCGACTGAAATGGTGTCTTCCGTCCCTTATTTCAGAAACTCAATCGGCTTTCGTGCCGGGGAGGTTGATAACTGATAACATTCTTATTGCTCAGGAGATGTTTCATGGGTTACGGACTAATAAGGCATGTCAAGGAAAGTATATGGCAATTAAAACGGATATGAGTAAGGCGTATGATCGAGTGGAATGGGATTTTATTCAGGCTTTACTGGAAAAAATGGGTTTTGATCTTCACTGGATTAAGTTAATGATGGAATGTATCTTATCGGTTCAATATCGAGTTTTACAGAATGGCCAACCAAGGGGTCTCATTATTCCACAGCGTGGATTACGACAAGGAGATCCTTTATCACCTTATCTTTTTATATTGTGCACTGAGGCTTTGATTACAAATATTAAAAAGGAGGAGAGAGAGAAACAGCTGACAGGTATGAAGGTAGCTAGGGCATGTCCATCAATTTCTCACTTGCTTTTCGCGGATGACAGCCTTTTCTTTTGTAAAGCACAAAAAGAGGAATGTCAATCTATTCTCCGGATTTTAAAGGAATATGAGATGGTTTCAGGTCAGCTCATTAATTTTGATAAGTCTTCAATCCAATTTGGGCACAAGATTGAAGAATCAGTCAGACAGAAATTAAGAGATATTTTGGGTATTCAAAATCTTGGAGAAATGGGAACTTATCTTGGATTACCGGAAAATCTTGGGGGCTCAAAGATTCAAGTTTTCGGTTTTGTGCAAGATAGACTTAATAGAAGGGTTAATGGGTGGACTTTCAAATTTTTCACGAAAGGTAGAAAAGAAGTGGTTATTAAATCAGTAGTTACGGCATTGCCAAATCATGTGATGTCTTGCTATAGATTACCGAAGGCAACCGCGAAAAAATTGACAAATGCGGTAGCACGTTTTTGGTGGAGTCCAGGTGGAAGTACAAGAGGAATGCATTGGAAATCTTGGGATAAGGTATGTGTTCGCAAGGAGGAAGGATGATTGGGGTTTAAAGGCATCACTGATTTCAATACAGCGATGCTTGGTAAACAGTTATGGCGTCTGATTGAGAAGCTGAATACTTTATTCTCTCGTGTTTTCAAAGGTCGGTATTACAGGAATGCATTACCCCTAGAACCGATCCGTTCATACTCTCCGTCATATGGCTGGCGGAGTATCACATCTGCTAGATCTCTGGTTAGCAAATGACTAATCAAACGGGTGGGATCAGGATCATCCATTTCGGTATGGAATGACCCCTGGCTCCCAACCACTCGCCCGAGACCAGCAAATAAAAACCAACACAATTTTTATCCTGACCTCACAGTGGATGCTCTCATTGATCCTCATTCGCGAAATTGGAATATGCAGGCAATTCGGAATCTAGTGGACCCACAGGATGTGAAAATTATCGAAAGTATACCTGTGAAAATTATCGAAAGTATACCTCTGAGTAGAATTCAGAGGATTGATAGAGATGGTTGGCATTTCACAAACAATGGGAAACATTCGGTCAAATCAGGATATCAGGTAGAGCGGGTTCACCCAGATAGAGATAAACCACCAGTAATGTTTGGACCTACAGTTGATGCGTTAAAGTCATTTTGCTGGAAGATTCGATGCCCACCGAAGATGAAACATTTTTTATGGCAACTGGTGACCGGATGTATTGCAGTCAAGAAGAATTTGCAAGCGCGAGGGATAAATGGTGATATATGTTGTGCACGATGTGACACTGATGAGGAATCAGTTAATCATGTATTTTTTGAATGTCCTCCAGCATTACGGGTTTGGGCGCTATCCAAGATACCATCAAATCCCGCTATCTTTCCAACAGGATCTCTTTTTACAAACATGGATCATCTTTTTTGGAGAATTTATCCGCAGCTAGATGATCATCAGTTTGCATGGATTCTATGGTATATCTGGAAAGGAAGGAATAATAAAGTTTTTAGTAACCTTGATATGGATCCAAGGGAGACGATTAAACTGGCAGAAACAGAGTCCACACTATGGGCTGAGGCGCAGATAGTGAAGTAACAGAGAGCAGGGCCACATGTAGAGGGTTCGGCAGTACCGTTAATCCAAGGAAGATGGTGCTTCACTGATGGGTCCTGGAAAGAGGATAGTGGTTTCTCTGGCCAGGGGTGGTTTAGTACTTTAGAAGGCTTTGAGGATTTGATGGGAGCAAGGAATGTTAGGGCTAGTCGATCTCCTCTACATGCGGAGATGGAAGCATTACTTTGGCCAATGGAGTGTATGAGGAACGTACGACAATTTCAGGTTATATTTGCAACGGATTGTTCTCAATCGGTGAAGATGGTTTCGGAACCAGAAAAATGGCCAGCTTTTGCAAGTTATTTAGATGATATTAAAGTCCTGAAAGAGAGTTTTTCCCGATCAGAGATTGTCCATGTGCCAAGAACGCAAAATACAAAGGCGGATAGCCTAGCACGTAGCGCCAGGAAGCAGCCGTCTTTCGCCGTTCACATGGATCGCCATCTCCCAGTTTGGTTCACAGAGTCTGTATGAGTCTGTTTATGCTGATGACAAAAAAAAAAAAAAAAAAAACATATTTAGTAACACGTAATAATTTATTTATCTAGTATATCTACTAATTTATAACATTTTATTTTCGGTTTAGATGTGTAAATTCATTGTTAGACGGTTAATATATATATAATATTGTATACCGATTAATTTATCCTTGATATCATATCTGGAATTAATTCTAATATATATTTTAATTTTATGGACATGTTTATCAAATACTCTTAATATGAGTTCTATCTCGTGGAGTTCAAAATTTTCATCCTCTTTTATTCAAAGATTCCTTAGGTCATTCCTTAAGACGATCAATACGACTCAGTCTCATAATTAGTTTGCGCACAAACCGAGCAAAGATCACGTAGCATCGGTCTTGAAGAAAACTGTTATTGTATTACATGAAAGTAATTTCAGAATTTAGTGAATGTGTGTGTGTGATCAAGTGATTATATAGACCAATGATTATGTAGACCATTATGTGGAACACATCTTCTTCAATTTCTTAGATTCATCATAAGAAAAAAAAAGAAAAAAAAACAAAGCAAGGAAGAAGATGGGAAAGAAGGTGAGGGGTGGGGGAAGAAGAAAACAACAATGAGAGAGAAAATGAGATTTTTGTTACAAAAGTCAAAAAAAATAGGAGCCGTAATGTTTGAAAATATAAAAAGATGTGGGGCCCGCTGCACTATTTGCACAGTAAATTTCTTTCTATATATACGAACGTTTTCGTTCATTGTAACGTATCTCTCAACCTTCTTTTCTTTCTATAATAAACTCTTTCTATCAGTGTTATTATTTCTACGGGTATAAAATTTTTCTCTTATTCAAATTTCCGCGATACAATAAAATTCCAGTTCTTTTTATAACACGTTATCAGCACGATCACTCTGCGATTCGGTAAAATTTATTTGTATCATTTATACCCTGTTATAATGGTCGGTATACCGCCTCTACTATTATTCATATCATGTTATAATGGCCGGAATACCGCCTATATTATTTACTAGTAATTTAATTTATTTATTGGTCGGTCGAGCCGCCTTATATTCTGTTTATAATTTATTGGTCGGCCGAGCCGCCTTATATTCTGTTTATTATT
>NC_027754.1:602629-604390 GCF_000695525.1 Brassica oleracea var. oleracea | reverse complement strand
ATAACATAAATATTTCATTGTCATAATTTTTTTACTTTTATGAAATTTTATAGATTTGATTGACCGTTTAATACGATATTTTCAGACTAATTTTTGGTGCACTCGATTTAACCCCAACGGTCACAAGAAAATTTTTCGAAAATTTCCCCTTTCCACAATGGTCATGAACAGTGATTTTCATCTATAAATACAACTCATTTTCACTCCATTTCATCATCCAAAACATTTCTTCTTCTCTCAAAAATTTTAAATCGCTCTCCTCCGATTTTTCATTTCAAGAAAGATGATTCGCGCACTTTTGTTTTTATGTGCCATTTTTATTTGTGTTTCTATTTATGGTTTATTCGTTGGAGAATTTACTCCGAGTGAATTTAAGATGAATATCGGTTTAATTTTCTTTACATCACTTCTCCTTGTAATTGTTTGCACGATTAATGTAAACGGTTCCTTTTAATATGAATAATATTCTAATAATTTTTATTTATGTGCTTTAGAAATACAAATGGCAAAAATCGAGAAACTTCATTTTTCGGCATTGGAAGTAACTGGGACAAACTACACGGCATGGGTTACAAACATGGAGCTTCGTCTAGATTTCGAGGAAAACTCGGAACAATAAAAGACGGCAATATATCAACCTCTCATGAAAAGGCTAAGGCCGTGATATTTCTGAGAAGCATCTAGATGAAAATCTTACGCATGATTATGCGAGAACCAAAGATCCCTTAGATCTTTGGAAAGCTCTGAAGGAGAGGTTTGATAACCAAAGAAAAATTACTCTCCCCCATGCACTTGATGAGTGGAAAAATCTACGATTTCAAGATTTTGAAAAAGTGGAAACGTACAATTCCGCTATATTGAGAATAGCGGCGCAATTAGATTATTGCGGTAAGCCTGTCTCGGAAGCAGAAATACTCGAGAAAACTTACCAAACGTTCCACAAAAATCATTATGTTCTACAAGAACAATATAGAAATTGTGGGTATACGAGGTTCTCGGAACTCGTTGTGGCGCTTATGATAGCGGAGAGAATTAATGAACTCCTCATTAAAAAACACAATGCCCGACCCACGGGAACCAAAGCATTTCCTGAGGTAAATGCAACGGATATAAAAAATCCGGAAAAAGGAAATTATTCCTATCGTGGGCGTGGGTGTGGACCATTCTACTACTTTATGGTATTAATCGATGCATCGAGTAGATGGTCACATGTTTGTTTGTTATCATCTCGAAATATGGCATTTGCGAGATTTCTAACTCAGATAATCAAATTAAGAGCACAGTTCTCAGATTATCCAATTAAAAGAGTTAGATTAGATAACGCTGGTGAATTCACATCCCAAGCTTTTAATGATTATTGTATGGTATCAGGGATTGAAGTAGAGCGTTTTGTTGCTCATGTTCATACACAAAATGGTTTGGCAGAATCATTAATTAAACGGCTGCAACTAATTGCAAGGCCATTGATCATGAGATCAAAACTCCCAACATCTGTATGGGGACATGCTATTTTGCATGCAGAAGCACTAATTCGGATAAGACCAAGTGCATACCATAGATATTCCCCATTACAGTTAGTATTTGGAAAAGAACCAAATATCTCTCATCTAAAAATTTTTGGTTGTGCGGTTTATATTCCAATAGCACCACGCAACGTACAAAGATGGGACCGCAAAGACGGGTGGGAATATATATCGGCTATGATTCTCCATCGATAATAAGATACCTAGAACCACAAACTGGTGATGTGTTTACGGCACG
>NC_027754.1:601787-602529 GCF_000695525.1 Brassica oleracea var. oleracea | reverse complement strand
CAGGAACACGTTTAAAGCGCGGTAGACCTATTGGTTCAAAGGATAAAATTCCTAGAAAACGTAAGGAATGTGAAAAGTTTGGACGGATTCAAAACCAGCCAGCCCTTACCATTTGACTTCACATGCTTGAGCTGCCTTGCCCCTTCATAACCACACTTTCTTCTACTGAACTACCCATATAGGCTGAGTAGGAACACTCTCCTCTAACCACATGCTGCGCAAACTCTTTAATCAGTCTTGTCTCTATATCATTCTCAAAGTATCCACATTGTCTACTCTTCCTCTGAGTCTTTCTCACCATGACCCAAGTCTTGGACAGTCTCCTCAATCTTCCCTTCTTACACCTTGTGCCATCTCTGATCCTGATCAGTCTCTTGCTCTTCTTATATACTTTATATGAAGACTGAACAAGCTCACACAACCCATCCACATCTACTCGCTCATCATCTTTGGCTACTTGTATAATCAGCTGACCATATGATGAGTTTAAGCTCACTAGAAGGCTCAAGACTACATCTTGCTCCAGCCTTTCTTGAATCACCTCCGGATCTGATGTTCTTGATCTCAACAAATCCAACTCTCTCCACAAGTATTTCAGCTTGCCCACAAGCTGATGGAGTTCTTCCTTTCCTCTTCTCAGGTCTGTGTTAGCTCTCTTGACTCCACACACCTCCTTCAGATCGGATCTACTCCCATGAGCTGCTTCAATCCCACATCTTGTATGGCTTTCTTGAACAACTCT
>NC_027754.1:577769-601170 GCF_000695525.1 Brassica oleracea var. oleracea | reverse complement strand
ACGAAAATACGGAGCCAACTATTCTATATGAAGATAACGCGGCATGTGTTGCTCAAACGAAGGAAGGATATATCAAAAGCGATAGAACCAAACATATACCTCCGAAGTTCTTCTCATATACTCAAGAGCTCGAGAAGAATAAAGAGATTGAAGTAAGATATGTTCGATCATGCGACAATGCAGCCGACCTCTTCACAAAATCACTCCCTACCTCGGTATTCAGAAAACACATCCATAACATTGGGATGCGCCATCAGAAGGATCTATGACTGTTCATTTGAGGGGGAGCTTACGTAGTTGTACTCTTTTTACCTTACTATGGTTTTTCCCATTGGGTTTTCCTGGAAAAGTTTTTAACAAGGCAACAAAGACGTTAAGCGAGAGCAGATAGTGACACCCGCCCCCAAGGGGGAGTGATACGAAAGTCAAAAAAAGGAGGAGCCGTAATGTTTGAAAATATAAAAAGATGTGGGGCCCGCTGCACTATTTGCACAGTAAATTTCTTTCTATATATACGAACGTTTTAGTTCATTGTAACGTATCCCTCAACCTTCTCTTCTTTCTATAATAAACTCTTTCTATCAGTGTTATTATTTCTACAGGTATAAAATTTTTCTCTTATTCAAATTCCCGCGATACAATAAAATTCCAGTTCTTTTTATAACAATTTTTATTTACTTTTAAAAATCGTACAATCCTTACGAGAGGGTTCCAAAAGTAATTGCACATATTATTTATGTACTGTAGTACTTGCACATTTACTGTTTTGGGTAGCTTACAAATTTCTAATTTTTTATGGATTTCTAGCTAATTGACTCTTTAATATATAAATAAAATTTATTTTAATTTCAATATAAAACAATTTTCGATTTAATATCAAATTATTTTATTTCGAATTATAATTAATTTTTGTTTTTGCAGAAAGGTCTATAGCACGAATATATAAATCGTAATCAATTTATAACAAAAAAAATAGTGTTATATTTAAGTTAATAACATCACTGAAGTATTACTATCGTATCTGCACATTTTATAGTATTTAAATAAATGCTATCGTAGATGAGGTACTTATGATGGTTACCGATGACATATCATTTCAAGTTTTGCTATGAAAGCTCTACCATAGTGTTTATCGTGTGCTAAGAATGTACATATTTCTTACAGTGTATCCACGTAACCTAAGCCGACATTTATACGCAGTTAGTGTATTTAATTTGGATGAACTTCATATATATATATATATTTGTCCACGTATTAATATGCAGTTCATTGCTAATAGTAAGCCTACTTATAATCTATGTTACACGGAAACGAGAGCAGGTACGTGGAAGCAGAAGTAGAGCTAGGAATTTGGGTCGTTACCCACGGGTCCCGCCCCGTTTGACCCGCCGCGGGGCCCGCCCCGTTTGACCCGCCGCGGGGCGGGTGCAGATCGATCGATTTACAAATTTTAGCATGCGGGTGCGGGTGCGGGTTGAGTCGATTTTTAGCAAGGCGGGTGCGGGTCAACCCAATTTGAGTCGCGGGTATCCGTCGACCCGCAAAATAAAAAAAATATTATTTTTTTCTAATTTTTAAAAAATAAATAAAAATAAAAATATGTAAAAAATATATAAATTAATGAAAATTATATAATTTAAATTATAAATGTATAATTTTTATTATAAAAAGTAATTAATTGATAATAAAAATAATTATTTATTAAATTTAATATTATCTGCGGGCCCCGCGGGTTACCCGCAATCTTGGCGGGGCGGGTACGGGTTTACGATTTTTCTTTCGCGGGTTATGCGGGTCGAAATTTTGAGTTTAAAAAATAGAATCGATCCGCGGGTCAGCGGGTCATGCGGGGCGGGTTGACCCGCGAACCCAGCCCTAAGCAGAAGCGTATGGAAACATAGAAGCGAGATTTTAAAAAAAATGAGGAAGCGGGTACGTGTTGGAAGCGTATGCATATATATATACATATATAAGAACTTTTTAAAAAAATCTAGAAATAAAATTCATATGTTTAAATTTAAAATAAAGCATTTATATTTATAATAATTTTGAAATGATTTCATATTAAAATTGTGAAATACACATAAATTAAATATAAAATAAATTATTATACTAATTATTTTTATACTTTATAATTAATTGACATAATATATTTGAATATATGATTTATCTTTAATAAAAACCTCAATGCATAAAGATAATTTATAGTATTAATTTTAATATTTGTATATTTCTATTCTCTCTATTCACTACTATTAAAATTTGGATTTTATATAAATTAAAAATTATAATTTTATATTTTATTGATAAAGACATTGTGTTCTTTTTTAGAATGGAAGTGTGATTCCAAAACGGAATCGTAAGCTTTCAATGTGTTTTTAAAGAGAATATTTTAGAAGCGTTTTGGAAGCGAGATTCCGTAAGCTTCCACAAGGTTTCAATTCTGATTTCGGTTCCGAAGCGGGAAATGGACGTCCGATGAAGCTTCCGTGCAACATAGCTTATAAGTCAAATACTGATATATTAAACAAAAAAAAAATTGTGTTCTGCTATTTATATTATTTTTTTCCACTACAAAGTGTTAACCGAATGTAAAGAGGTTACAATGTCTCTGATCTTGATAACGAAAAAGAATAATATTGAACCAAATCATGTTCGTTATTGTGTTGGGTTAAATTATTGGGCAGCGTTCTAGCATGTAACTATATATGGTGTATATACAATATCATGTATATCGAGTTCCATGTAAGCAATATTATGTTAAGCTACATCTTAATGGATAATGGCAATATCTGTAATTAGTTTAGTGAGAAGATGGTTTTTAATTATGTAGTGTGAGAATGATTTTGGTGTTGCCACATAAGTAATGACAATATAGTTAATAACACATCAAGTCAAAGTTACTTTCAAAATATCTCCTCAAATAATAAGAAGGGGATTTGGCTAAAGACTATGATCCAAAAACCAAACTCGAATTGATCCCGATCCAAACCCGATCAGACGCACTGATCGCCCATACAAAAGAGATACACATATTTGGGAAAAGCGGATGGAGAAAGTGAGAAACTTCCATTTATGACAGGAAGAAACAAGGATGGCATAGTAGCTTTGTCAAGCCAGATAATAATGTTGACTCGAACAAAAAGTTGAAGAAGATAAGGAGCGAGGATACTGAGCAAGGCTTGGCTTCTGTTCTTGATCAAAATAAACAACAAAATCCATAGAAACTAAAATTAAACTTTCAAATGTTAATAAAAACAAAAAACGGCTTACACTAACTTCACTAAAAAACAATAAGAAGATGTTTTTGTAGGGGAAGAAGAAAATAGAGAAATAGATACAGACGTCCTTCAACATACAAAACAAACCCACCCTCTCTGTGCTGTTGCTTTTGCATCCTCGCAAAAACAAACAATTAAATCTATTTGCTCAAGATGTGAAAAGTGAAAAAACAAAAAAAGAAACTTCTAACCGGAATGTCTTTACCCAGCCTGATGAACTGAACCAAACTGGATTAGACCAAACCTAACCAAGCAGCTCAAGAGTTGTGAGCCCTTTTCTTCACTGTACATTTCAGGTTTCTTAGAACCAGTCGCCATTCCCGGGCCAGAGATGTCTAGATGATGATGGTCCACCATGTTCGCTCATGCTTCCTCTCAATCTGAAAAAGTTTCTTCTAGTTCGAACTGGCCTTAACGGACCTGACCTGTTTGGTAGATACAGGCCTCCTTCTCTAGGAATGCTAGAGACAGAGTGAGGCCGGTTCTCCATCTCCTCAAGCGGTCCTGAGCTATAATCCATGGTTATAAACGTAGACGCTTGACCATACCTTAACCGAGGTGTCAAGTTCCACCAGCTGCTATCCGAGAAAGCCAGATCGCCTGCAGATTCCGGTACTGATGACTCCTTCTGGCTGCAATAGTCCCCACAGGTCTCATCTGCATCGTTGTATATAAGTTTCAGTGCCTGCACCACTTCACCCATGAACGGTCTGTGTGAGACCTCTTGGTGGACGCACATGGAGGCTATCGCAGCCACTTTCGCCATGTCATCAAAGTCGTAGGTTCCAGCCAATCTGGGGTCCACCAGTTGCTCCAGCCCCTCTCTGTTTGCTAGTAAAGGTCTCGCCCAAGTCACAAGGTTTTCTTCTCCTGAAGGTTGAGACATGTCTACCGGTTTTCTTCCGGTGAGAAGCTCGAGTAGAACCACACCGTAACTATAGACATCGCTTTTCACAAGGAGATGCCCTGTCATTGCATACTCAGGGGCCACATACCTGCAATTATAACCAATGTAAGCTCAAGCTTAATCAGAGTATCTGTATACATCAAATAAGCACGAGATCAGGTATCCACAGCAAGACAAGTAGCAAGAAGCTTTACCCAAAGGTCCCCATGACACGAGTGGAAATATGTTCACTTCCTTCGGTTGCTTCTCTGGCCAGTCCAAAGTCTGAGACCTTTGGTGTAAAGTCATCTTCTAAGAGAACATTGCTGGCCTTGAAATCCCTGTGGATTACTCGGGGATTCGAATCCTCATGGAGATAGGCCAGTCCTCTCGCTGCTCCGAGTGCAATCTTCAACCGTGCATCCCAGTCAAGCGTTCCTTCTGTTTTGTAAACACCAGGAAAACCAGGCTTTAAAAGGTGATACAACGAGAAGTGACAGATGTAGTTGGGAAATATGGTTACTAAAAAGTGCAGAGGGTAGAGAATGTCACCGTGTAAGTGGGACTCAACACTTCCATTGTGGACGAGCTCGTATATCAAGCAACGTGTACGGCCTTCAATGCATATTCCAATCAGCTTCACAAGATTGCGGTGGTGCAAACGGCTTAGCATTTCGACTTCTGCAATAAATTCACGGTCTCGATTCTGATTGTCCCTAGTTAGCAGTTTAACTGCAATCTCGGTTCCATCTTCCATGCTGCCATGATAAACACGACCAAATCCTCCCTCTCCCAAAACCCTCTTGGCACTGAATTTATCAGTTGCTTTCTGGAGCTCGGAAAGTGTGAAGGTCTTCACGGATAAAGCACATGTAGCCATCGACGACATCAATGAATCTGATCCCGAGCTTCTGGCGCTACTGGAAAACATAGATCTAGCACCTGCAAGGTGTGTAAACATTCAGAAACAGATTCATGCAGGTAGTTCACCCCTGTCGTATAAAGCTACAAGAGAAAGTAGCTGTTACAAAGTCAAGAGGGAGAAATTTACCAAGCCTTTTGTTCATCGATGGAGGCAATCCAGGACCAACAGCAGTCGATGACTTGCCAACTTTACTCCATTTCCTGACTATAAATATAGCTCCAGACAAAACAAGAGCGAGCACGAAACCTGACAAGACAATGATTGCAATCGTTCTGAAACCTATTCCCTGGCTTTTGTTGGTAACGTTTGCAGTGACTGGAAGCCCATCAGTACTTGCACTTGGAACACCCTCCACAATGTCTCCATATGGTGAAGAAGAAGAAGGAATACCTGAAGCCGAAGTTGATAAGTTCAAACAGAATGGAAAGCAAAAGAAAGGGTAGATTACAAAGGAAATAAGTTCACCTGGATAACTTATGTGTGTAACCTCATAATCACCAAAAACAGACTCATTTAGAGGCACTTTCTTGTGCCGGAACCTTTGATAAATAAGGGTAGCCGTAGTATTGTCGAATTTTTCTCCAAGTGGAACAAGGTTAAAATCCACCACAGTTTTTCCTTGGTTCTCACTGTCGGCACTGGCACCCATTATTTTCACTTGGCTTTGTTCCAAGTATGTTCCAGCAGCAACCTCAATTTCTAACTCGCTGGTCACGGGGAAGATAGAAAAAGGAGCGACACTTAGAAGAAGCTGAACTTTCATGGGGAAAACACAACCACAAGGTGAACCAAAGGGAGTTGAAGTAAGAGGCTCCACGCATGTCAGCTGACAATCTATCAAAAAGAAGATAGCAGAAACACACATAATGGAGTAATTAGTACTTATTTATCTATCGTCAAAGCAATAAACAAGTAGCAAATTGATAACCATTTGAGGGAGGTGGAGCTGCAGTCACGTTGCGTCTTAAATGCCAACGACGATGCTGGTGATGATGAGCGCTGTGACTTGGGTTGGGGGAAAAAGCTGAAAATAGAAAGAAAGAAAGAAAAAAACATAAGAGTAATTGCACTAGAACACTTGTCCCGACTACGTGGCTAAAAAGGGATTCCCTTGCTGACCTGGAGAAGATGCAGGAGGATGAAAAAAACGCATTTGATGAGATTTTGACCGGGTAAACGGAAAGCTCATAGGAAAGAGCCTAGCTGCAAGTGATAGAGCAAGCTGATAAGTCATCCACGATCAATTTTATTTCTATATATACATGTCTGTCAAGAGAAAGTAAGGTCTATCTATCTGAGTGGTGTGCCAAAAAAGGCAGAAAAGGTGTGAAGTAATCGCTTCACAATCACAGATTCAAAACATAATGAAACCTTTTGCTTAGTTTAGATCCTAAAATATACCCAAATAAAACAAATATCTAAATATAGCTCAGCTTTAGCGGGGGGGAATATCGGCTGTATACTAACTAGTTCATACCAAAGCAGACGGGAAACGAGACGAGAGAATGAAGGAGGAGAAGTAGCATCGCAAAGTTCCGCATCTTTTATAAAACCACTATTCGTCAGCAATGGAGACACCTAACGTTCCGCATCTTTACCTCCGAATATTCAAAGAATCAAAACGAAGTCTCTCCAGAATCAGAGACGACTAACCATAAACTTCCTCCTCAAAGCTTCACAGACATTGATTTCTTCCCCCTAGGTTCGAGAGAGGTTTAACGCGATTTTCACAGATCCACGAAATGCGGGTGGAGATCCACTGCACACAGCGGGAAGCAGAGTCGAACGTTGAGAACTAGGTTTGAGAAAGAGAGAACGAACGAGAGCTTCTCCGGCGAAGGTATCAGAGAGAGAGAGAGAGAGTAAAGTAATTTCGAAGCAGAAGAAGCGAAGAGAGAGAGAGAGAGAGACTTTAATGCTTGATGGTGGGGAGAAGAGGGGGGGGAGGGCCTGTGTTGCCGTAGTGAGACTGCTTTCGGAGAAAGGCTCAACAAAACAAAACAAAAAGCGATTAGCAACACACAAACGCGCTCTCTCACGCGCGTGTTCTCTATGCTCCTCGAAACGACAAAACTCGTGGCCGTTTGCCACCGTCACATCCACAAAACCGTTTCTTTTTTGGGCGTTTCCGACTCCGACCTTTAATGGGCTCATAATTTTTCCATGGGCCTTACTTGAATTTTGTCAATCCGGTTTATTGTAAAACGAAACTTAAATTTTGTCTGAAACCGATTAAACCGACCGAAACCAAATCCAATTTAACCTCTATTCTATTCGAGAGGGGAACCTCATCTATGAACTCAACACCTCAGTCATCCTCTCTTGCACAATTTCTACCTGGCCAGATGTCTTCTTTGTGACACAGTTAAAATAAAAACAGCTAATAAATTTATATACAATAATGATTCAAGTAATCTAAGCTCATCCAGTACGGAAAGCTGGGTGTCTTACAAACTATAGTACTGTTTCAGTCATTCAAGAAGTTCTCAAAATCGAATGTCAACGGACTGACATTGTCTTCACCTACCGGTTCAGGCAACGGGCTAACCAGGCCGACTTGGTTAGAGCTGTCCATAAGCCAGCTCTCAACTTCCGACAGTTTGGTCTGCAAGACGTTTTCATTAGTTCCCGGTGGTTGCTGTTGAACAGTCTGTGCTTGCAAACCCCCGGTGGTAAGAGGAGGCTCAGGTGGCGCAAACAGACCTGCATTTGCCTGAAACTGACCGACACTTTTGCTCTGGACTGAATGTTGAGTGTAAAGATTGCTCCCGGTCACCGCTGCACGATAATCAGGGATATTGAGATGAGGACTGCGTTGTTGTTGTTGAGCGTACATTTCTGCGGTTATGGTTGGTGGTGCCACTACGGAAGGGATATGGTGGGTGGATTGTGAGACTTTAGCGTTGGTATGTAGACCCACCCTGACGCTGTTACCACTATACCGAGTTCCTGACGAGGCCATCCGGGACCTCAAGTTAGCACCACTATAAGAACTTCTATCCTTTCGGATGATGTTGCTGCGACCACCGACCAATGACTGCAACCCATGATTGTGTGGACTTCTCTGCCTGGCGCTGACGTTTGACAGGTTCGCAGCAACACGGCTGGATGATGAGCAAGGCCGGATACCGATCATGCTCCCTGGCAAAGGGTTTTGGGAGAGCCTGATGATATTTGGAATAGGAGACGGTGGAATATGGCGGGTAGCAGTTGGTGAAGCTGGTAGGGGTTTTGGAGACGGTTCGGTGGGCATAGTTCCTGTCCTGAAGAACTCTCGTTGATTCCTCCAAATCTTTTCTTTGTCATTAGCATGACAATGTTCTATGCTGGAGACAGCGATACACCAGTATGCACATGGAGCAGGGATGTCACAGACATAACAGTGACACTTCAAAGCAAAAAAAAAAAAAAGAAAAGAAAAGGGATTAGCCGGGGAAAGAAAGAATCCATTAAAGCTCAGTGGAGGAATAGGGAAACTTAAAGATGGTTACCATGTCGCAGTATTTCTCATGTGATGTTGAGTTGAAAGAGTAATTAGCACAGGAATGTCTGGGATGAGGGAAGTCTCGACAGGCTATCTACAAAACAAAATGATTATGGCTTTTGATATTAGGGGAGCATTTTAGTATACAAGACACACACCTGCATGAAGATGGAACACAACAACAACAACAAAAAAAAAAAAAACAGTACAATGATTAATATGCAGTTAACACAAAAGAGTTCAACCATCATTCAAACCAAGCCTGATAGGCTAAACAATAGTTACCGCAAGAACTAATCTGAAAGAAGGCATATAAGTTAACAAGACTCTGTCTTTTGAAAGAGAAGCAAGAAATAGAGGTGGGATTCGAATTCAATACCTCACCCTTTTGACCCACTACAAGCACCTCATCGTCATCCTTGGCTAATTTATCAGTATCAGTCTTGGTTGTCTTGTCGGGATCACCATCCAGAATCACACAATCGTCGTCATCCTCCTCCAAAGCTTTAGCTTTAGGCTTCCGGTAGTGAGAATCAACGCTGCCTTTCATCTCAGAGAGCACCTCGACTACATCGGTGCTGTCCGAAGACAGATCGTTAAGCCAATCGAAGTCTTCATCGACCTCCTCCTCGTCTGAACTAACATCCACGACTTCGTGATTTCCCGAACCCATCACCCTATTTTTCCGAATGAAATCGAGACCAACAAGGCATTTAAGGAGGTCACCAGATTTTCAGAAATTTGGAGCAAGTAAATTAAAGGGATTGACTTTCTCAAAAAGAAAAATAAAATTTATTAGGGTTTGGTTTTGGAGAGAGCCGAAATTGAGTGAGGTGACAACGCCTTCCTCAATCTCTCTCAACCGACTGATCAACAATAGGTAGGTCATTATTGACTCGTAGCTGAATTAAAAGCATCGAGGGTAAAAATGCCTTTTACTCTCGCTTCTTTATCTGGGCCTGGCCCAACACGCTTTATTGACTCCTCCTTGTAAGTCCAGCCCAAACGATGGAACTCTTTAGGATGGAGTTTGTTTCACTCGATACTTGTTATTATCTCATCATCAACTTCTTTTCCATTATTATCGAGTCATCGCTTCCAATGTAAGTATGTGGCGACCTCGAGCTTAGTAATTTAGTGTATATGAAACAAGGATGAAAATATACATTACTCCTTTATCTGTAAAAATACACAATTTCCAAAGCCAAAAAAGTAGTGGTGGTGGTGGTGGTGGTGGGCAAAGAGCATGTGCGACCTCGGGCTCGTCTTCACGGTTTAAATAATTAATGCTTCACCACCTTCCGCGTAATAAGCACCGTTTAGCGCGTTACTGCACGTTCCTCTCTCACGTTTGCATGTTTTACTTCTACATGAAGATATGGGATTATATGTCTTCGGTACAAAACTACTCTCTGTTCCTAAAAGATCCATATTTTAGAATCATAGTTTTTTATAATTTTATATTTTTTATATTTTTAAACCAATAAAATTTTAAAAAATGCAATTAATATTTTTGAACTTCACAATTTCTCATTATTAGTCGACAAAAATTACATTGGAAATATAAAATATGTATTTTTTTGAAACAAAATTTTTTTTCTAGAATATAGATCTTTTAGGAACGGAGGAAGTACAATTTATGATGAAGATAAAGTGTGGATGGTTATTAGGTTTTATACTGTATGATCTATCGATCATTCTTAAATGAGAGGTTATTGTATGTTGTCAAACACATATACAACAGCAACAAAAATGCAAAAGCATATTTTATATGTTTTATAAAAGTTTTGAACTTCTTTTATTTATGAGTAATGCAATCAAACTAAAATCAAAAATAAAAAAAAAATATAAAAGATAAATATCAAAATTAAAAAGTTTTGAAAATGATTTACTCCTTTCAATTTGGGTTATATCCAAATTTACACCATGTTAAATTTTTAGCGCACTGCTTGTGTTTAGTTTACTGTACTCAAAAAGTTCTGAAAACATAAGATTGGTTAAACATAAGTTTCAAGTTTCATGCTTTTTCCTTATCCAAGTCAGAGCGAAATTCGTAATTCGTAAGAGTCAAATCCAACGGCTGAGATCGAAGGAAGACTGTGGCGCGTGAGAGAGACAATTGAACCAATATATCCTCAACACAACCGTTTGGTTCGGTAAAGCGCGTTCAAAGTCAATTCAACTTTTCAACGTTTATAAGCTACCACCTTCAACTTTTATGTTTTCATTAATTGGTGAACAAGTTTTTATTATTTCAGTTTTGTCCAAAACTTATATACATCATCGCTTAGATAATGTTCTGTGGATATTTTGGGAATTTAATTTATTATTGAACTTCTAAGATTGCATTTGGGTCAGATTTTGCATAATTAAGAGTTTTGGGTGGTATGCTCATAACACGAAGCCACGTTTTATAGTAGAACTAAAGGGGGCAAAATATCGTGAGGGAGTAAAAATGAAAATGAAAATGAAAATGAAATAAAGAAAAGAAAAGATGATGTTGTTCATCTCTCCTGGTATCAAGTATAACCTCCCCTTTTACGTAAAATTCTATTTTTAGCCACAAAGTTTTATTTACCTCCTGTCTCTTTCGCCTTCCACTCACAGACAAAAAGGAAGAAAGATTCATTTCCTTTTCTTTTTTTTCTTTCTTTTTGGTGTGTGTTTTGTTAGATAATCTCTTTTTTTTGTCTCTCTCTAATTAATCCTCACGCCTCGCATTAATTTCGTTCCCTCCATAAATCATTTATCCAACCTTCCGTTACAAAGTTTTCTTCCTTTTTGGCTTTTTATGTTTGAATTTCCATTAAAAAAAAAAAGAAGAAATTCACAGGATCATTGATGTTGCTGAAGGTATCTTGTTCTTAATTGCCTGAATCGATTCCCCTCGTTGATGTAAACATAGTCGTTTGACTCGGGGGTTTAATAGCTGGAACCTTGAATGATTCGTACATAGTACTCGTTATCCCTTTCGATTTCAACTAATTTGGTAAATTAGGGTTTTCGTTATAAAATAGAAATAAATAAATAAAAAAACATGTAAATCAACAAAGCAGGCGGCTTTTGAGATCGTTAGATTCCTCAAGTTCCATTAGAAATTTGAAGTGTTTTATTTTTATTTTTGGGGTCAAGTTCATCATCATCATCTTTGTGTTATTGCTAATAATTCCTCTTTGATGGATGTTGATGTTATTATTTTTATTTTTAGCAGAAGTTTGGGGGTTATTGATTCTGCTTTGAAGCTGCATAAAACTGGGTTTTAAATAGGGATATGCAGGGAGACGTGTTAGCAGTTCATCGTGGAGATGGGAATAGAGATGACTTTTTAAGATACCCCAAGAAGATGGATGTGGAAGATGAATATAAAACTGAGGCCTTTAGGGATGGTGATGAAGTAGAACATGAGCAGCAGAGTAATTTGGTGGTGGAAAGAGATGGTCTTCAAACCAAGGATGGAGAAAATGATTGCTCTTCTCCCAAAGTGGATGCGTTGGAAGATTTGAAAGCTAGCTGTGAGGAAGAAGTTGGGTTTTGCTCACCTGAGAGCGTTAACAGAGAAGATGAAGATGAGCCTTTGGAAAGGGTAAATAGGGATGAAGAAGAACAAACTGTCTTGGAAAGAGATGCAAAGGTACTCGGTTTTGTATCAAGGGATAATAAAGAATCTGCTTCAGATTCATCACCGGAGAGAGATAGCATGAAAGAACTGGATACAAATGGTCATTTTGATGTGGTTGGAACTGAAGAAGATACAGGAACTAGTAACAGATGCGAAAATAGGGATGGGAACAGGGATTTGGGAAAGGACGGTGAAGATAAGATGCAAGTTGATAACACAGTTATTAGAAAGATGGAAATGATAGAAGTTACCGGAGGGCAATACTCTCCCTCGTGTACTCCTGATGAAGTTAAATCAGCTGGAGAGACATCTCAAAACGTATACTTCAATGGACCAGTGTTACCACAGTCACCATCACAAGGACATAGGCGCGCCCAGAGTGAGATAGGGACTCCAGGACACAGGCGCACAAACAGTTTCCAGAAACTGAAAACACAGATGCAGAAGGCTTGGCGTGGGGTCAGCAATCTGCGTGATGAAACACAGTTTCCCACTTTCAACCCTGAGGTCTTAGCTAACCAAAAAAGACAGTGGTACCAGCTCCACTCCTCTAAAGCTCTTCTGGTATTTTTATCTCTCTTTCTAGGCTCTTCTATCAAAACCTTCTGATCATATTAGCTGACTACTGTTTTTTATTTGATAGGACCAAACAAAATATAAGGAGCCAACCTCACTATTTGAACATTTTATCATTGTGGGGCTTCTTCCGGAAACTGATTTGAAGCCAGTTGAGGAGGCTTTCCGTAGAAGGAAGAAGTGGGAGACGGAGATGTCAAGGTATGAAGTGGCAGACTACAGAATACTCCGTCACCGTGGGCCTCAGTTTCCAGTATTGCAGCCACAGGTTTGTGCTTATTTTCCGTTCTAAGCATTCTTATACATGTAAAATGAGACAGAGACGTATCCTGATTCCTTTTCTTTCTACTTTTGTCCCATTTGTTCGCCACTCTGTTGTTTCATGGCATTTACTTAGTTTCTTTCTTTTATTTCATGCACAGATACTTTTTAAATACCCTCCGGGGAAGAAGGTGGCGATGCGTCCAAAAGATCTAGCAGCTTTCTGCTTTCCTGGTGGTGTCAAGGTATAATATGTTATGATCTGTGTCTCTTTATATTTTATTTAAACGACTGTGTGCTTTGGTGTATATTACTAGAGCCATCTCACTAGAAATCTTGTAGTTGAGGAAGTGGAAAAGTATCTAGACAAATAGTTAGAAAATTTACCGAGAATTCATTCTGTAATTTTATGCAGAAACTGAAACTCTCAAACCTTGTTTTTTTTTTTCCTTTACAGGCACGACTTTTGGAGAGGTCCCCATCTCTCAGTGATCTAAATGAACTTGTGTACGGACAGGTTTGAAAATATTTCTTAGTAAAGTTTCTCTCTGAGCTTCTGTATTCATCTATGAAAGTAATATATCATGACAACTTTGAGTTTACTGCAGGAACATTTAGGCACAGATGACTCATCGTTCATATTTTCGTTCAAGGTGATCTATCTTTTCGTCATGCCCCTTGACTATTTTAGTGTCAGACATCCACTAGCCATGTAAAACTCATAATTCTCTTTGTCAGGTAGCAGATGATGCGACATTATATGGTGTTTGTTTACATGTCTCGGAGATTGTTCAGAGGCCCCCTGGTGTTTTAAGCACTGCGTCACCCTTGCATCCAACTGGAGGAGGCAGTCGTTTTTTGGTTTCTGCACCTCGATGCTATTGCCTGCTGACCAGAGTTCCTTTTTTTGAGCTGCACTTTGAGATGTTAAACAGGTACAAAAGATGCCCCCTACTCTTAGAGAACCAAGAACTTGAAAAATGATGGCGTTTTACTTGTTGATGCAGTATGATTGCACAAGAGCGTCTAAAACGGATAACTGAATTTGTTAGTGAGATGTCTCTTGCCGCTGCATGCCATAGTCCTTCAGTTTCCAGAATGAATAGCTGTGTTTCTTCACCTCGTAGCAACCCTGCTGATTGGATGGCTTCTGCAATACCTGTGGATGGAGTCATGGCACTCACGGCCGCTGCTGCAGGCTTGATATCTGATAGTGACATTGCGAGCTTTGCAGAACCGCAGTCTCCAGATAGTGTTGTCGCCAGTGATACTTCAGATGCAAGTCAGATCAAGGAAATAGAAAGAGATGGGAGAAAAGTTTTCCATTGTTACGATGATAATTCTTCTGAAGTATTTGAGAACCACTTGGGTACACCCGAAAGAACGTCCCAAAGCTTTGAGAACGGCCACGCTTCTCCAGAGGTTACATGTACAGATCCTAGGATCCAACCGATAGAGCGTTACGAAAGCTGTGAGTCCGTGTTCAGGTAAGTTTAACACAATTGCTATCTATCAAATATTGATCTCAATGTTATGATTCAGTTCTTTACCAGTATAATTTCAGATTTACCATTTTTATATATGGCAGTTCAGCTAGAAATGTGTTGTCAGATGAGGTTGATGAAATATCCAACAGCGAAAATGATTTCGGAGATGATTTAGTTCTGGAATGGGCTAAGGTAAGGAGATCACTAGTAGGTTAACCATTTAGTTGCTCTACTTATCTCAGTGTTCATTGTTCTCATATACAACTGTTATATGGTATTTCATGACCTTGATAGGAACATAACAATGATGCGTTACAATTAATCTGCGGCTACCATTCACTGGCAATTCCTTCCCGTGGAAGTGAAGTGGTGTTCCAGCCGCTGGAACATTTACAATCCATTGCGTATACAAGACCTCCTGTTTCAGCTCTAGGATTGTCAGAAGAATTTGTCTACTCTTCTGATTCTTCCGAGGTATACTTTTATATCAAGTCTTGCCTCTAATTTGTAATCTCATCTCATTTAAATTTGCCAAAGATAAATGCGAGGTTGGCAGCTGCCGAGGAGGCTATGGGTCTCTCAATGTGGACAACGGCAACAGTTTGTCGTATTCTCTCTCTTGAAACTGTGCGCCCTCTTCCCACCTTCCTTTCTTTTCTTTTGATGGCTTAGTGTCGACTCTGGAACCAACATGTCGTTAAAATCCTATTCATTGTTGCGTTGGACTCTTCTTTGGGCCTTGAGTTAATGTTATCATAAGTAACAAAGTATCTTTTTCCTTCCAGATTTTGTCACTCCTTGCTGGAGTTTTGTTAGAAAAGCAAATTGTGGTAATCTGCCCAAATCTGGTTAGTTAAATCTGTCTTCTAATCGTTTATTCATATTCAGCTCCTTGGGGAAATTTAAATGGACTAACAGACGACTAATGCAGGGTGTTTTGTCAGCAATAGTACTGTCTCTTGTCCCCATGATTCGACCGTTTCAGTGGCAGAGTTTATTGCTTCCGGTAAGTATCACATCACTAATGAAAAACAATGGACCAATCAAAATGGGAGTTTCCATGTCGTAACTTCTCTCTGTTGCCTTCAGGTTCTTCCCGGGAGGATGTTTGATTTCCTCGAGGCACCCGTTCCGTTCCTTGTAAGTTTAATTTTTTTCATATGACGTGTCTTTACTAGCTAGATGATTACTTATTCTGGGGAGTTGAATGTTCGTCAGTCTAGTGGATGTTATTGGATTGTAAATCATGAACTTTATGTTTCTTGTTGCTCAAACTGTCTGCGTTTTCGCCACTTGGCAGGTCGGTATACACAGTAAGCCTACTGATTGGAAGGTGAAGACGTCTAACCTTATTCTAGTTAACATCATCAACAATCAGGTTTCATGGCCTTCTCATGAAAGTCTCTTATTCTTTCTTTCTGTCAAATATCAAGGTGGCATGTAACGTTAAGTGTGTTTCTTCAGGTGAAAATATGTAACATGCCAGCATTGCCTCAGCGGAGAGAACTCATGGCTCAGTTGACTCCAATCCATGCCACACTGGCTCATCATAGCTCGACTGCTAGAAAACACCCCGTTTATAAATGCAATCAAGTACAAGTAAGTAGAGACGTTACCAATGCATGGGCCTATACTTTGTATTACTTGAACCCTGGATTCATATGAGTGAATGTTCTGCAGGCAGAAGCTGCCACTAAATTCTTGGGAGTGATGAGAGATTACATGGAGTCTCTTTGCTCAGATTTACACTCTCACACCATAACAAGTGTTCAATCCAATAGCGACAGGGTACTTTCTTATATAGCGACTATCCTCAAAGCATAACAAGAGCTACTTCCACTCTTATCTCTCAGTAACTATATCTAAATCTTTTTATCCTCAGGTTTCTCTACTTCTAAAGGACAGTTTTATCGATTCCTTTTCTGGTAGAGACAGACCCTTCGTTAAGGTACAAAATTTTAATCCTGTTGTTGGCTTGAGTTTCCGAATCCAGAGCTTACAAGTTTTGTTGTGGATTTTGTAGTTATTTGTAGACACACAGCTGTTTAGCGTTCTATCAGACTCACGGCTATCGAGCTTCGAGAACGGGGGTCTCTAAAGCTCACTTTGTCATCAACTTATACAATACAAACTGAAGAAACCAACCAAAGTCAAGTCATATGAAGAAGCAAATGACGGTACTTTTAACCACCTTTTTACACTCAGAAGACTCCACATGTGATGTATACAAATGTCTTAACACAGATTTTACTGCAGTAGAAAAAGGTAAGAAAACAATAAAAGAAAAAGAACAGAGACATGCTTATCGTGTCTGGTCCTTGTATCATTAAGAAGCTAAACTTGTTTCTTACTCTTGTAAATTAATCAACGCTCAATAGGAGCTTGTTGTTTGACAAAAGTTGTACATAACACTTGAAACCGCTTTTGCTTATTTCAAGTGTTTGATTTGATTTTTCATAATAATCTCACAAGAGAAAAAAATGTTGTGCTCTTTTGCTTGGTATATAGACATGATATGGTTTGGATCAGGCTTGGGCAAAAAAAAACCAGGAACAGAACTGAATCGGAATGGAACCGAGAGACAGACCGAAACCTTCAAATATCCGAATGGTTTCTATATTTCTATATCCGAAATAATACTCGAATATATAAGAATATTAATTATATATACATATAACATTATATAATTTAAAAATCTATTAAAAGTATCAAAAAATATTTGAAAATAATTAAAAGAATTCGAACTATCCGAAAATATCCAAAACTATCCGGATAGTGTTATCCGAAATATCTAACGTAATCCAAAATATCCAAAAATTTGTTTTATCTAAATCATCTTAATTAACTGATATTTAATCCAAAATAACTACTATTTTACCCAAATTATCTGAAGTGGAACCAAATGAGAACCGTATTTTTCCCGGATATTTTCTTGTTCATAGTTTTACTATCAAAATAGAATCGAAACTATCCGAACCAAACCGAAAATAAATCAGATAGTAAATAGATTCTTTAACCCCTTACTAGAACTACCCGGACCAATTTCCAAAATGCCCAAGCCTAGTTTGGATTATGGATGTAGTTTCGTTTCTAATATTGGTCTTTGCAACATTTAGATCCAGTTGTCTGAATGCAACTAATTTCAAATGAAATTAATTTTTGAACTTAAAAAACCGAAAATGCAACTCCCGGGTAAATGTTTCGGTTATTCTAAAGTGCCATGACATGATCTTTTTGACAACGTACATGTTCATTATACATCATACAAGTGAGGTATCTTGGAAGCATTCTAGTTATTTTTTGGCATCACCTTCTTCTTCTTCATCATCCGATTTAGCGAAGATGGTGTCAGGTTGGGTCTGAGAGTAAGCAGGTGCAATAAACTTGGGATCTTTCACAGCAACCTCTGCGTATTTCAATATTGCTTCTCTTGGATCTTCCTCCATCCATGTTTCTTTTATCATCCCACCTTGCTGCAAACACAAAAGAGTTTCAATGTATTACAATCACTAGTCAGAAAACTCGAAGAAGATACCACAGAGCCTTTACCTTGAGAAGATACTGCGTTAATAAGCCGCTACCAGTGGTCCCAACCCTTCCACCATGACCAGGACCAGTCATGGGAAGCTCAGGCTTATGGGCTTTAAGAGGATCCTTCAAAGTCTTCTCCCTTTGTCGTTTACGGCTTGGTGCGTCTCTGAACAACGGTAATGCATGAGGGTTGTGTATTACTGGTTCTGGTTGGTAATCGTCTACAGATTTCTTCCTTGGTGCACGTGCAACGCACACACATGCACCTCTCTCGCTCCGAGTTGGGTCGTAAAGAATGTGAGTTCCTCCTTGGCTTTTGTCTCCAGATGTTGCAAATAACTACACACAGTATAAGCCTCTCTTAGTGAAATGTCGAAAAACAATCTCAGAGGAACATTGTTGTTGTTGTTTACCTGATTCAACCTCGGGTGCCAAGCGCATTGCACCACGCTGGAAGTTGGAGATATTCCGACTTTTTGAACAATCTCGAGTTTGGTCCGGTCGTAAAAGCAGAGCAAGCCTCCTGTTGTACTGTCCTTGTCAACGGATGTTCCAGTCAGGATGATTTGTTCATCTGGACTAAAGGCAACGTTGGTTTGAGGATAAAAATTAGGGAGACCGTCAAAAGCCTTTAGGGCTTCTTTCATCTGCCGTAAGTCCCACACCTGATCAAGAAATAGTTCAGTTGTCGTATAGCTCTACGCAAACTGGTCATAAAAGAGGACATGGTTTAAGGTTTACCTTTAGAGAACCATCAAAACTTCTTGACAAGAGAATTCTCCCATCGCTAGAGAACTTAACAGAGGTAATATCATCAGTGTGGGCTTTCCCAACATATAAATCTGGTCTGCTTCCCCATCCCGGCTTGAGACTCCAAATCTGGATCAATAAACAACAAAACGACCATTCATCCATGGAAATTACAATCATAATATTATAAGTTTGTTAAACTTGATCAAACACATGAGGGAATCTTTAAAAAGAGAGAGAGATAAGAAGATAGCCATTACCTGAATAGATCCATCTCCAATGCCACCAGCGATACGCTTTCCTTCACGATCCCAAGCACAAGTCGTAACTGGAATCCTCCCGGGTCTAGCAAGCTTGGGCTTAATAACCTGTCCAAGAAAGTGTTAAAATTGATATCACTTGCATGTAACAATCAAACCAAGATATTCATGGTAACAGGAAAGACGTACCTGTGTTTGGCTTAGGAAGTTATTAACATCCCATATACGCAAAGACCCGTCTTCAGAAGAAGTCAGAATGGTTTGCTTATTCTTGGGATGCCATTCTCCGAAAGTCAACCCGCAAATGTGGCCCTTAGTGTTCTTAAGATCACGGATGTACATATCCCCCTTAATGAACTCACCAAGGGTAAGACCATCACGATCATAAATCTGAAAATTGCAAACGAATGTGAGCAAGCAATCCATAGACGAGCAGAAGATGAACCTTTTATTGAATAAAGGAACACACAAAACACCTTAGCTTGGGCAGAGCCAGTGACGCATAGAAACTGACCAGAAGTGGGACTCCAGCTCAAGCTGCGAACTTGGTGACCTTCAGATGGTTCAATCTGCCTGAAAGACTGTAGTCTGGAGTTCATCCCTTGGAAATCATACATACGAACAGTGTAGTCATAGCTGCCAGAGAGAACCCTAGCTCCGGCGTTATCAACAGCCAGACACGAAACAATCTGTTCCACAAGGAAAGATTCAATTTTCAATATTCCAAAAGTAATTATTAGATTTGTTTATACCTTAGTATGTCCCTTGAGCTGAATCTCGTTGCTCAAAGGGATCTTGTACCGATTCTCCTCATCGTCGTCGTCATCTGAATCTACATCTGCAGTACGAGGCGGTGGCGGTGGCGGAGGACCGATCATATCATCCTCATCATCAGAATCATTACCGTCCCTTGCAGGGGGCGGCGGTGGTGGTCCCACCATAACTCCGTCATCCTCTACGGATACGGATACATCATCCTCGGAAGGAGAGAGACTAGATTTAGCACCGCCGCTGCTATTAGGGTTGCGTTTGGGACGGCGAACAGATTGGATCCACGAATTAGACAGAGACGGAAAGCCGGAATTAGGTTTGGAGTCCGACGAAGCTCCGGCGTCAGCGCGGCGAGTAGCGCTGTGGATGGATTCGGTAGGCGGCGAAACAATGGAACTCTTGCCGAAAGAAAGAGGGAAGTGAGCTCGCATAGCTTCCAATTCATCATCCTCCATGGCTAATCTCCATGACCTAGCCCCGCCGTGGAAATTCCCGTTTCTGTTTATATAAATTACCCAACCTCGATTTATAAGGCCTTCATAATATCCCACTTCGGCCCATTTCACTATGCAAGTCCCAATCTCGTCCCTTTTTTAACCCTTTTTCATTCTCCATAAAAAGGAAATAACTTAAAAAGGAATTTTTTTTTTTTTTTTTAAAGTTTGAAATTGAAAATCAAATCAATCAAAGAAAAAAAAAAAAAAAGAAAAGTTCAAAGTAAATGCAATTCGAATTTAGAACAGTTTTTTTTTTTTTTTAATGATGATTGGCAATTAGAAATAAATGCAAAGTGATGAGAAAAATAAAAATAAATGCAACACTAATCAAACTAATCAATCTAGACAAACTAAGCAATTAACAATCAAATTTAATGTAAATTGAAAATCGACCTCCCAAATAAGGAAAATCGGTCGATCAATCACACAAACATATTGACAACTCCTTATGCCACACGACAATGATCTAGCAGGATATAAGATGAATGTGTCGAGAACAATGAAGAACAACAAGAACACTAAGAACAATATATATTTTTTTGAGTTTTCTAATGCAAATGGATGCACACAAAAACGATATGCAAGAAGTTTAATGACAAGATATAACCGAATAATCATGAGCAGCTATGATACCAAATGTTGCAAGCTGGGATTCCGACTACACGGTTGTCATGACTGAGGTTTGGTTTGGATCGGATTGGACAGACGGACAGACGATCGGCTATGCGGCTGCGATGGAAGAATGGATCGGCCGATTTGTACCTGAGACAAATGAAAAACCTTTTTATGAGTTCTTATAGTTTTAATATGAAGAACATAAAGTAAACTAAATGAGAATATGCAAAATGAAAACAAATCAAATAAGAAGGATAGAAGGATGACGGATGGATCTTTGTTGCTGGACGTGTGTCTCTCTCAACAAGAACGGTGGATGGAGTATTGAGGATGGAATCCGGCTTGCTGGATGTGTGTCTCTCTCAAGCATAATCGATGGATGGTATAGAGTGAGGAATCACCACAAGTTTGGTGACGAAAACTTGATAAGATTCAAGGCTCTCTCTAGCTGGCTTCACATGCAAAACTAGAGAGAAAATGGTTTGTTTGCTGGGGTAAACTGACTCATATATTTCATAAGCTAAAAAAAATACAAGGCTACTTATAGTGGGGATTAAATACCCGGCAGCTATACCCTTCTAGGAGACTTTGAATCAAGAACAATTTGGACTCTCTTGGACTCTAAATCGACAAGGCCAAACAAGATGGGCCGTCTCTCTTGGACACTAAGGCAAAGGCTAAGAAAGGTCTTGAATTATTGGACTCAAATAAAATAAAAGAACTAAGAATTTGCTCATAAGTTTTTTGCAATTATAATAAAGAAAACCAGCACAAACCAAAAACGATAAACCGGTTAGAAATCATAAATAAAATTGTATTTGCTTACCTTAAATGGAATGGAGCGGATTACTTAGAACTCGCTTGGATTGGGAAGGAGTCTGAACCGAGATCACACGTGGAAATGATTAGGCCGGTTCAGTTATGGTCGAATGACCTGAATTGAATTGGACCGGCTTGATCTTGAATCTTCAATTGGACCATCTCTTCAATCAGGAACTGGTTCTGTCCGGTTTGTCCATCTTGATCTAGGATTTGTTGGACGGCTTTGGAGAAACCTTCTCTTATGGCCTTGGCTCCACTTCGGGTAGACAGACCATGTCTAACTATGGGAACCACTACTTGTATGGCCTCATCATATATGAACTTTTCTTTCAATATATAGTAAAGATTTCGTGTTTAAAGACAGAGAAACATAAACTTTTTCTTTATTGAATAATTTAACTTTTTGAGACTGTAGATCAAATATGTTTGGAGATCGTAGATCTACTTCTCAGTGCTGTGCTTAGGGTAAATGGAGAAAGTGGGGCATTTTTCTATGTATTTTGCAAATATTGTAATATAATTTTGAAATGAGAAAAAAATCAAAAACAAAATAAAAATATGTCTTTATTATTTTTATTAAACTCTTTCACTTTAGTTAGCCTTAGTTCAAAAAAAATACATCTTTCACTAGACTTTCATAATTTACTTCTTAAATAATCTTTCTTATTAGGTTCCTTACAAAATTATAATTGATTTTTTTGTGTTTTTATTTTTCAGACATAATTTTGATGCATGTGAGAGAAAATGAAACTGACACAATTGTAGAAAGTATATTTAGTTCTTAATTTTCAAATTGAATAGAGAATATATTTAAAATTAACTGACATTTGTATTCCTTATACTCTTATTTATATATTTAGATTTCCTGTTTGGAGATACATCTTTTCTATTTGGAAACTTGTCAAGATAAAAAAGATTTCGCTTTCTTAAAATCGTATTTGGAAAACAAAGAAAACTAAAATTAACTTAGAGTGTCAGACTTGGAATGGGGACAAATAGAATTTAATATTGTACAGCTATAGTATGATACACAACAGTTTATGAAATGGGACCCCAAAAATCGTATTATCTCTCGGGGCCTGATGCAATGGCCTTTTTAAATGCACATTAAGCACGCCTCTGCTACTTCTCATTTTAGATTTGGAAAAATTGGAAAAATTGGACACTTTGAACTTTTATTTGTCACAATAGGATTTCTGATATTTTGGACAATTCTGGACATATTTTACCTTTTTTTTATGGAAAAAATAGTAAACTGAATTTTAAAAATGTTAAAAAATATCAAAACTATTGGAAACATAAGTATGACAATATATTGTTTAAATTGTTTTTTTTTTTTAAATGAATCATATTTTATTTCATCTTCTAGCTACAGTTACAATACTCATTCTAGTCATCTACTTAGTCTAGAAATCGGCTACTAATGTTTATACATAGATATATCTTTGGTATACAACGTAACCTATCTTTTCTTATATATTCTAACCAGAGCTAGGTTACGTTACGTTATAATCAAGAAAGATGTCTTTCTTATACCTTTAGCTTGATAACGACATATAGCCACAATGCGTTGATATACCCTATCTATATTTGGAGCCATGATATGGTCTGTCTTTTACCTTATGTGGCGCCTAGG
>NC_027754.1:559052-572446 GCF_000695525.1 Brassica oleracea var. oleracea | reverse complement strand
AACACCGACGAAGAACAGAGCTTCTCACCGTTGAACCCTAAATCGCCGTGGGAGAGCGACGACTCTACGACGGAGAAGACAAGGAGAAAGGGGAATTAGGTTTGCGGCATCCCGCGTCTCCCCTTTTTCCATTTAGTGTTTTTTTTAAATTTTTATAAATTTTAATTTTAACATTAAAATCTATTACGAAAATTATTATAATTTATAATTTAAATTCAACATAATTGGTTAATTAAGGGTACTTTGGTATTTTACAAGGTCTAAAATCCTATTTTCCTAAAATAACTTCTAGAAATCCTAATGTGACAAATCCAAGTTCAAAGTATCCTATTTATCCAATTTTCTCTTTAATTTAACTTAGTATGGATGAATTTTCCTAAAACCCCTAAAAAGGTTTCTTTTAACAAAGAACATAAAGAGTAAAATGACAAAATAGGATTTCATTAAAGAGTTAAAACACATTTATATCCATTCTCTACAGATATATAAAAATAAATAAATATTTAAAAATTATTATTTTAAATCAATTATATATTTTTACAAAAATCGTAAACTCTATCCTGAAATCTTTCTCAAATCTCATCTATAAGTCTACATTAGTTAACTTTAAAATATAAGTAGTTTTTACTTTTTTTTATGGATTATATGTTGGTCATTTTTGAGTTTTGTGTGTTATATAAAATGTTTCTTTTAGGACTATCATAGGGTTGTTCTCATTTAGTAGCTTGCTTGAAAAAATTGCTGACAACAAAAAATTGCGCAATTTAAAAGCGGAAATTATAATTTGGTACATACTAAGGCCATGATTATCCCTAAGAAATTCATTGGGTTTCTTAGTTTTAAAAAAAAAAAAAAAAAAATTAAAAAGCAAACCAATCGGGGGCCGCCACATGTCAGTGGGGTCCGCGAACAGTGTAAGAAACTCACTAAGATCGGTTCTTAATTAGTAGTTTTTGTAACCGATCCTTAAGGGTTTTGTGGGGGTCCACGCACTAAGAAACCCACTAATGACCGCGGATAATCATGCTCAAATAATCATGAGATTTCCCCTACACGTTTTTTATTCCGCCATAAATCTAGTGGTCTAGACAGCATATCGTTTGCGGTTCGCAGAGAACTTCGAACCCACATGTGGCCACGTGAGCACTGGGTGTGGGCTACGCTGACAGAATATATTTGGAGGATATTGACCACTCGTTTGGACCATATCCCCTGTATATTATTTTAGAGAAATATGTTGGTTCATCTAATTATATAATAATTTTTTAATTAAACTTATCATAAATTTATTATTAATGTTCTTTATAATTTCCTTAAATAAAAATTACGAAATTACCTAATACGGCTAAAGTATATATGACAATTAATGATTTTGAAAAATAAAGATTTGATAAAAATTAGTGTATCTTTTATCATATTTGATTAATTTGAAACTATTAAAATAAATTAAATAACTACAATAACCATATAATAAAAATTTAGATTTTTCTGTATATGTTATATTTTGAATTTTTAAAAATGACTATAAATTACTAAAACGGTTAAAAATCTCACATTCAAATTTTGTGATCCATGGTTTAATTATATATATAATATTTAATGATTTTAAATTATTCAATATATATTTATTATTTCATAATCCCCTATATATTATATTTGAGAAGCATTATGACTTCATTTTGTAGCCACGTGTCATCATTAGAAGACTTTTTAGAATCATTAGAGTAATATGTTGGTCCATCTAATTATATAATAAGTTTTTAATTTAACTAACCATAAATCCATTATTAATGTTCTTTATAATTTCCTTAAATAAAAATTATGGAATTGCCTAATGCGGCAAAGTATATATGACAATTAATGATTTTGAATAATAAAGATTTGAAAAAAAAATTAGTGTATCTTCTATCATAATTGTTTAATTTGAAACTATTAAAATATATTAAACAACTACAATAATCATATAATAAAAAATTACATTTTTCTGTATATGTTATATTTTGAATTTTTTAAAATGACTATAAAATACTAAAACTGTTAAAAATCTCACATTCAAATTTTGTGATCCAAGGTTTAATTATATATGTAATATTTAATGATTTTTAATTATTCAATATATATTCATTATTTCATAATATGTAATAACATATACTATATAAAATTATTTATTTATATAATGTTCATTCCGCGCGGATCTTAACCTAGTATATATTAATAGAGAAACATTTAAAAGATTATAACATGTAGTTTGTATTAACTAAAAAATGTCCTGCTGAGTTGTCGTGTTATTGGAATGCTAATTTTGCTTACATGGCCGGCATGAGAATCAATTGAAAATTTCGTTATTCCAAAATTAAATAGCTAGGAAATGTTATATTACATAGTATATTCATTATGAACCATTTATTTATCAAATTGAAATTATTATATATTTTTTTCTTAAATAAAACCTACGAAATTACATAATGTGATTAAGATATATATGACAATTAATAATTTTAAATAATAAAGATTTGCTAACTATCTATATACTTTATATATTTTTGTAATTATTTATTGTTAAAATAAATTACACAATTACATTAATCATGTAATAAATATTTAGATTTTTTTGTATATATTGTATTTTTTTCAAAAAGAGTATTAATTACTAAAACTGTTAAAAGTCTCACATAAACTTTTGTGATCAAGGTTTAAATTTTTTTCCATGATAAGATACATCGATCATAAAATCATATGAATAAATAATTATATTTTAATAGGTGTTTATGTTAATATATATATACATATATTTCATATCGTTTAAACTAAACTATACATCATATGAAAATACATACTTATATTTTAATATATGCGTTGAACATATATTGAAAAGTTAATATTTTAATTTTGAAATCTTCATTGTTTTTTTTAAATGATTATAAATTATTGAAACCACTATATATTTCACATTAAAAAAAAATTGTTGCTGTAAAATTTTGTTACACAAATATGCTAATAATCATAAAATCATATGAGTAGAAACTTTATTTAATAAATATTCATATTAAAGTTATACTATAAATCTATGTTAATATCATTTAATTTAATTATATATCATATACATAGATAAGATTGATTGTTTTAGTTTGTTTGCCCTAAAATGATTACGAATAAACAAGAGCGGTCATTTGATTTATATGCGCACGGCAATTTATTACGTAATATTAACTAATTTTTTAGTTATTTAATATATAATAATTACATTATTATTTTATAATATGCAGAAAAACATAAAATAATTATAAAATATAAAATATTTATCATGCACAAGGCGCGGTTCTTAACCTAAGTATGTATTTATTTAGTAATTTTAAATCTTATATATTTTCTAAATCTGAGGCAAGAAAATAACGAAATAAGAATAAACTCAAAAATTAATATTTATATTGAGCAATAACCAAAATGAAAAAAATGACACAAAAATAAGGATATATTGAAGATAGATATGATTGACACGTGAACGTAAACTTCTCATAACCATAATTAACTTTTAAATTGCTAAATCATGATATAAAACCGAGCTGACTTAGTTTTATTGTAACCAAATAGTAGGTTTGAGATTCTTCGGCCTAAGCATTAGGTTCTTATCCGATAAGTGATTATTTAACTTAAAATATTTTTTTAAATAGGATTAGCTCATTAGTAAATAAATTATATAATTAAAAAAAAATCTAAAAAAATATTTAAGGGTCAAAAAATATTAATTCGATTAATAATATAAATTTTATTTTTCCATATGATATTTTTTAAATAATTTTCATATAATTTCATTATGCGCCTTGAGCAGGTCTTATGTTAGTACAATTTAAACTGTTACAAAATCAATGATCTTTGGATTCACGGACATGCTTAAAATAATTCTTTTTTTCTTTTGGTAAAATGTTTAAAATTCTTACAAACATTTGCCGACAAAAAAGATTTGTTTGGGATTGCGATATTCTTGATCACGAGTTCACAATCGCCTAGGTGAACAGTTCGAAAATCGTTTAAGCGTTCTGACGTTTAGCTTCTGTTTCGTAATTAATTGAGAAATAGAGATTTTACAATTTTTATTTTATTTTTTTTGTTGTAGCTATAAACATTAATTTTAAACATGATTGGTAATTTAAAAAACTATATATAGATAAAAGTTAAAATTAAAAAAAAAAAGAGATCTACAGTTCTACCAACCACCTTCATTATTTTGTGATTTTAAATTGTATAAAACATCTAAACGAAAAAAAAGAACAAAAAACTGTGCTATAAAACTAGGCCCGGGCAAAATAACCGGAACCGAAGAACCGAACCGAAATACCTGAAACCGGAACCGGACTAATACCCTCAAATACCCGAACGGTTCCTATATTTTTATATCCGAAATAACCGAACCGAACCGGAACCGAACCGAGAACCAAACGGGTACCCGAATATATAAAAATATTAATTATATATACATATAACATCACTAAATATATATTTTTAATTTAAAATTCTATTAAAAGTATATAAAAATAGTTGAGGCTAACTAAATTATTATAAAGTATCCAAACTACCCGAAAGTATCTGAAACTATCCAGATAGTTTTATCCGAAATATCCAAAATAATCCGAAATATCCAAATTTTTTATCTAAATCATCCTAATTATTTGATATTTTACCCTAAATAACCGATATTTTATCCAAATTATCTGAACTACCCGAACTATCCGAACCCGAACCGGATCCAAATGAGAACCGAACTTTTTCCGGATATTTTCCGGTTCCTACATTTACTATCCGAACCGAACCGAACCCGAAACTATCCGAACCGAACCGAACCGAAAATAGGTCAAGTACTAAATGGATCCTCTAGCCACTATCCGAACTATCCAAAACCCGAAATACCCGAACCGAACCGCACCGATACCCGAAATGCCCAGGCCTATATAAAACTGTGCCATAACAAGTAAGAGATCTACGCCATACCAACCAAACCCTTTGAGGAAGCTTCTGAGACATAAAACACGGATTCAAGGCCACGCAAGAACAACATAAAATGTATGTTCTTAAAAATTCGTGAATCCTTTTTTGGAATGTTTTTTACTTAAAATTGTTCTCCAACTCATGGAACAGGGAAAATGGTAGTAGCAACAACGCGTTGAAGCCGATGGACTCAGAGCAACTGAGAGAGTACGGACATCGAATGGTGGATTTCATTGCTGATTATTACAAAACCATCGAGACTTTCCCTGTCCTTAGCCAAGTTCAGGTCTCTTTCTTTTCCATGTGAAAATCAGTTTCATGTGGGTTTTGCACAATGTTTTTGTAGTCACATTAGGTTTTGCGTGTTTGAATCTCTCGTCTTATTCGCAGCCTGGTTATCTTCATAATCTTTTGCCTGAGTCAGCCCCAGACCATCCTGAAACGGTGGAACAAGTTCTTGACGGTGAATTAACTATATAAATACCCACTTCCAGTTTTTTTGGACCATATTTCTTGTTGAGTACAGACAGATCTGAAGTGAGTTTAATTTGTTTTTTTTTTCAGATGTCAAGGCGAAGATATTGCCTGGAGTAACTCATTGGCAAAGCCCTAGTTTCTTTGCTTACTTCCCTATTAACGGCAGCATTGCAGGGTTCTTGGGTGAGATGTTGAGTGCTGGTCTTAATACTATGAGTTTTAGTTGGGTTGCTTCTCCAGCTGCAACTGAGCTCGAAATTGTCGTTGTTGATTGGGTTGCAAAACTGCTCAACCTGCCAGAGCAGTTTCTATCCAAAGGTTATATTTTTGACACAAATATTTTTTTTTGGTCAGAATAATCGTTTTGCTTAAGAACTACTTGGAGCATTTCCAACCCATCTATATATTTGACTCTATAAAGGCATTTAGAGGCAAAACTATTCCGACCAATCTTTATTTATTCTTATAAAATTGAGATTGTTATTTTTTCCTTTAATTGTAGAAGAAAAAATAACACTCCTCTATGTTTTAACTTTTAATCTATATTTGGAGATTATTATTATAGAGAAGTACATTAAAACACATTTCATCTAATATTATAGAGTTCATCTATTTTAGAGATAAAAATAGCAAATTACATTGGAGTTAGTCTTAGCTAAGTTGTATTTTAGGAAATGGAGGTGGAGTAATCCAAGGGTCAGCTTGTGAAGCTATTCTCGTTGTTATGATTGCTGCCCGCGATAAGGTCTTAAGAAGCGTTGGTAAGAAAGCACTTGAGAAGCTTGTTGTCTACTCCTCTGACCAGACACATTCATCTTTACAGAAAGCTTGCCAGGTGAATTTTTCGCAGATTTGATTATAGAAAGTTTTGTTAACAGAAGCTAAATTTGTTTCTGCTGGTTTTGGTCCTGACAGCTAGCCGGTATCCATCTAGAGAATTGCAGGGTCCTGAAAACAGATTCATCTACAAATTACGCTCTGCGCCCTGAATCACTTCAAGAAGCTGTTTCTAAGGATCTTGAAGCTGGATTGATTCCATTCTTCTTATGTGGCACTGTAAGAAGCACTAGCTAACCTGTTACTTACTTACCATCTGAAGCATACTTTTTTCAGAGAGATTAGTTTATTATTTGCAGGTTGGAACAACTTCTTCAACAGCAGTTGATCCAGTAGCAGCACTGGGAAAGATTGCAAAGGTTATTTATTTCACATTTTAGAGAGAACTTAATAGCATATAAAACTGATGCTATTTTTCTTTACTGCATTCTCAGAGCAATGAGATGTGGTTTCACATCGATGCAGCGTATGCTGGAAGTGCTTGTATATGTCCAGAGTATAGACAGTACATTGACGGAGTAGAAACTGCAGACTCTTTTGACATGAATGCTCACAAGTGGTTGCTCACTAATTTCGAGTGTTCCCTACTTTGGGTGAAGGTACATATGCCCTTCTTTCGGTCTCACTTTCTCCTCCTTTTTTTATCCTGGTATTCACACAATGTTGATGTTTGATAAATAGGATCAATCTGCTCTCACTGAAGCTCTTTCAACAAATCCAGAGTATCTCAAAAACAAAGTAAGAAAGTTTTTTCTATACCATTATTTGAGAAGTAAATTTGATGATTTGTCATGTAATTCATAATTTAGGTAATTTTGCTTATTTTTTATGTTCAAAATAATTTTAGTTACTAATTTTGTTTATTTTTCATATTTTAATTATTTAGTGATATTATTTTTAGTTATTTTTAGCTATACATAAAAAGATTGAGCTTATATATTAGTTTTATTTTGTTGACTTAGTATTGTGCGTGTGATATATATTAGTTTGAATAATCTGTATTATTATTTATAACTTTATTAAAAACTGCAAACTTGTGATTTAGGACAATCCGGTCTATGTATTATCTTATTTATTACTATTATCTATTAAAAAATCGTTTGATTAAATAGTTGCAAAATAGATATATTATCAAATCCATAAAATTTAAATCAATATTATATATGTAAATATGTGGCTGACGTGAAAAATTGTCTTTTTATATAAAAATATTTTTAATGCAAATAAAGTTGAAATTTTTTATAATAACAAATTAAATTCATTAAGGATATCAGAGTAATAAACCATCGTAAGAATTAACGTGAACGTAACAATAGAAAACTGATTTCTCAAATAATATTATAGAGATTGCGCTATTATCCAAAAATATTGATTGGTAATTTTTTTTTAAATTCTAAATATGTTAGATGAGGGTTTAGTGAAACCATTGACCATTTACATCTAATATATTTATTATAACATGAGACATACTCAATATTTTGTTGTCATTGATTTTTTATGACTATCAATAAAAATTAGGACCATACGTTGCAGAAAGACAAATAGATTGTTTTCGCCAAAATAAAAATGAAAATTATTGTTTGGTTATTTATAAGAACAATAATAATGAATGTTTTGTGTTAAAAACTTTCTACAATATTCAACATTCCCAAGTTATTTTATGCAGTAAATTGTATTATATATTAACAAACACCTACATGAGTGAGTGTTTAATCTATTATATTAATGTTTTTGAACATATAAAAAATGGTTTTGAGTATTATTAACATGTGTAACATAAGTATGCTTGCATGTGTGGAAAATCAACTAGTTTATAATCTTTCTCTTCAAATAAATGTTTTTAAACCAGGTATATATACGGTTCTATGGATAAAAACTGGGCTTGTTTGTAATTTGATTATATTCAGTTCTTAGAATTTTCATAACTCATGATGATAAATATTTTAAAATCAAATACAGATATTATATTTGAATTTAAAATTTTGATTTTTATTTGATTTATAATTAAATATTATTTACTAATTATTTTATTGAAAAATTTAATAAGTAAACTTAATTATGTTTATAAAATTTATCGAAAATAACTAAAAAGTATTTAGATTTAATTTAATTTTTATTCTTTAAATGAATTTGGTTGAACTCGATCGAACTCGGTTGGACCATATTGACCTATGTTCCAAAAGAAAGCATGTTCAGTTATCGGTCCAGTTTGAAAACATTGCTTCAAATCTATAACTAAGCTATAAAAGTTTTCATATATACTTTTTAAATTTGGCAGGCATCTCAGGCAAACTTGGTTGTTGATTACAAAGATTGGCAAATCCCTCTTGGACGACGATTCAGGTTCTTTTCTTTCGAAGAAAGTCTTGCAGGAACATCTGCATATATACAAATATTCTGATTTCTGAGATTGTGTTTTGACAGGTCACTGAAACTATGGATGGTTTTACGGCTCTATGGAGCTGAGAACCTTAAGAGCTATATAAGAAACCATATCAAACTGGCTAAAATATTCGAACAACTTGTCTCCAAAGATCCTAACTTTGAGGTAACTGTAATGTTAATGTTCAAAACTTTATGGATTTTTTTACAGGGATATATATAACGTGTTCTTCTTTTTGTGGCAGGTTGTGACTCCTAGGATCTTTTCTCTGGTCTGTTTCCGTATAGCAGCTGTTGATAACGATGAAAAGAAGTGCAACAACCTAAACCGCAGCCTCCTAGACGCAGTGAACTCTTCAGGGAAACTCTTATTTTCTCACACTGTAAGTCTCTCTTTCTCTCTCTCTCTTTTGTTCTTCCATCTTATTGGATAATGTTCTTAAACTAAGGTATATATATGTATTTGGTTTCCGTTCGCAAACAGATATTGTCGGGAAAATTCGTACTACGTTTCGCCATAGGAGCGCCATTGACGGAGGAGAAGCACGTGAAGGAGGCATGGAAGGTTATCCAGGAAGAAGCATCATTCTTGCTTTCCAAGTAAAATAAGTTCAAAAGAACTTTTTGAGAAAACCTCCTATCCTTGCAAACAAAGCGACAAACCGAAGCACTAGTTTGGTTATGATTTAATTTGAACTTCGGTTTGGTCTCCGAACGTATTTACTATTTTGTGTGATTGAGTGCATTTTCTTTACCGAGTGTATGGTATCTCCTTTTCCCAGTTGTGTGTTTTATCTATTTGGTTTGGTTTTGTTGTGATCACTATATATGTGTACCTAATGAGAATAAACTTGTTCTAAGCATATATAAATATAAATCTATTAAACTATACCGGTAACCAGAAGCTTGTGGTCAAGTGGTAAGGGGAAGGGTTTGAGATGTCACCACATTTCAGATTCGATTTATCGGTTATGCGAAACTAAGTCACATTTTCCTGGTCACCCTATACAGATATGGGCTACTGCATTTCAGTCTATTTGAATACACGGGAGATGGTATATCCGTGGGCTGCACCTCCCATCCGTGGATTAGGTATGTGTCTTTAATAGACTTTTTTAGTTACAAAAAAAGCTATAATGTTAATTGAATCATGTAAGCTGAAAGATTGGTTTTAGTTTTTTTTTTCTAACATATTAAAAGTTTTTAATTTTGTTTAATTAGTCTAATATTACTTATTTACTAATCATATTCTACCACTCATGTTGCTTTGTATTTAGGAGATGATACTGGACTCAAGAACTTAGTTGATTAGTAAAGAATCTATATATATACTATAGTAAAGATTCGTATAAAGGTTAGTTTTATGAGTTTATGTGTCTAAAGAAAGCGATTGAAAACAGAGCAGTGTTGTCTACCATTGATAGGGTTACTATAGTAAGAGGAGAATAACTTGAAAGGAGAAGTTGTCCACATCAGCAAAGAAAATCAGCCTATCAAAATGTAGTTTAGTACCATGTCATGCCCTCATCAATCGATAACAGAATAATAATGTGTCAAAAAAATTTGGAATTACGCAGAGAAGAAACGAGGGTCGTCTTCCCTCTTCGTGCGACGTTCTATGTTGTTTCCGCTTACTTTTACCTTCTGAAACGGTTTGAGTAAAGAGTTCGTGTTTAATCTCATTGATTCGTCCATTCACTACTACGTCTCTCTCTCTCTCCCTCTCTCTATTTTCCCCCTGCTTTCTATTTTGTTGGACCCAAATTGATTGAGAAGATGGGGAGAGGAAAAATAGAGATGAAGAAGATTGAGAATGTGAACAGTCGTCACGTCACTTTCTCAAAGAGTAGTAACGGGTTGATAAAAAAGGCGAACGAGCTTTCGTTTCTCTGTGAGGTCGATGTCATCGTCTTCTCCAGCACCGTCAAGGTTTACTATTTCTCCAGCGGAAGGTAAAAAGGATGAGTCCTTTGTTGTTTTGGGTTCATTTGAGATTCGTATAAAGGTTAGTTTTATGAGTTTATGTGTCTAAAGAAAGCGATTGAAAACAGAGCAGTGTTGTCTACCATTGATAGGGTTACTATAGTAAGAGGAGAATAACTTGAAAGGAGAAGTTGTCCACATCAGCAAAGAAAATCAGCCTATCAAAATGTAGTTTAGTACCATGTCATGCCCTCATCAATCGATAACAGAATAATAATGTGTCAAAAAATTTTGGAATTACGCAGAGAAGAAACGAGGGTCGTCTTCCCTCTTCGTGCGACGTTCTATGTTGTTTCCGCTTACTTTTACCTTCTGAAACGGTTTGAGTAAAGAGTTCGTGTTTAATCTCATTGATTCGTCCATTCACTACTACGTCTCTCTCTCTCTCCCTCTCTCTATTTTCCCCCTGCTTTCTATTTTGTTGGACCCAAATTGATTGAGAAGATGGGGAGAGGAAAAATAGAGATGAAGAAGATTGAGAATGTGAACAGTCGTCAAGTCACTTTCTCAAAGAGTCGTAACAGGTTGATAAAAAAGGCGAACGAGCTTTCATTTCTCTGTGAGGTCGATGTCATCGTCTTCTCCAGCACCGTCAATGTTTACTATTTCTCCAAAGGGTTGATAAAAAAGGCGAACGAGCTTTCGTTTCTCTGTGAGGTCGATGTCATCGTCTTCTCCAGCACCGTCAAGGTTTACTATTTCTCCAGCGGAAGGTAAAAAGGATGAGTCCTTTGTTGTTTTGGGTTCATTTGAGATTCGTATAAAGGTTAGTTTTATGAGTTTATGTGTCTAAAGAAAGCGATTGAAAACAGAGCAGTGTTGTCTACCATTGATAGGGTTACTATAGTAAGAGGAGAATAACTTGAAAGGAGAAGTTGTCCACATCAGCAAAGAAAATCAGCCTATCAAAATGTAGTTTAGTACCATGTCATGCCCTCATCAATCGATAACAGAATAATAATGTGTCAAAAAATTTTGGAATTACGCAGAGAAGAAACGAGGGTCGTCTTCCCTCTTCGTGCGACGTTCTATGTTGTTTCCGCTTACTTTTACCTTCTGAAACGGTTTGAGTAAAGAGTTCGTGTTTAATCTCATTGATTCGTCCATTCACTACTACGTCTCTCTCTCTCTCCCTCTCTCTATTTTCCCCCTGCTTTCTATTTTGTTGGACCCAAATTGATTGAGAAGATGGGGAGAGGAAAAATAGAGATGAAGAAGATTGAGAATGTGAACAGTCGTCAAGTCACTTTCTCAAAGAGTCGTAACAGGTTGATAAAAAAGGCGAACGAGCTTTCATTTCTCTGTGAGGTCGATGTCATCGTCTTCTCCAGCACCGTCAATGTTTACTATTTCTCCAAAGGAAGGTAAAAAGGATGAGTCCTTTGTTGTTTTGGGTTCATTTGAGATTCGTATAAAGGTTAGTTTTATGAGTTTATGTGTCTAAAGAAAGCGATTGAAAACAGAGCAGTGTTGTCTACCATTGATAGGGTTGATGGCGAAGTGTTTGTTCTGGGTTTTGTGTAAGGACTCGAGATTGTGTCTATGTGTGGATTTGGTTTTGTCTGAGAAAGATCTGAGATTAGTAGTAGACCGTCGAGATTGAGGATGAAGAATCAATCTTTAGACGCTTTGGATGATATGGTTGAAACTAATTAAAGGAGAGTTTTTTGTTTGTTTCAAATGTGTTCATGGAGCACATTCTATCTAGGTATGAATACAACTGCTAAGACTGAACAACAACTTCTACTTTGTTCTTCTCAAGATAATGGTGATGTGGTATGTGTATCTATTATCTATAAGCAGTGAACAAAGGGGAATGGAACCAATGAGGAGAGCCAGTTGATGTGGTGACAAAGCCAGGACATGCTGCTTTTTTGATCAAATTATGATACACGACAAATGTAAAATTCTGATAATAACATGTTCTAAATTTTTGTTATCAGGAATAATGCTTTTCATTACTCCTCACAATGACTTCTCTTGGAAGGAAAACCCTCAAATTATAAGTATGTATATCTGATGCATTCTATTCAGTTGTTTCGTGCAGATTATTACGTCACACGATCAGAGAAACATACATCGGAATATGACTGAGACATATCCATATGGTGCTACAAGAACATGAGACAACTCGAAAAATGTTCCCTAAAATCACTACAAGAAAACAGCGGTATTCTGACGGATATTCCGACGGAAAATGAAATCCTCGGAATATCCCGAGGAATTTCCGAGGAAACACAAAATTTGGTTTCCTCGGAATTTCCTTGGAATATACCGACGGAATTCCAAGGAAATACCAATCCGTCGGAATATTCTTATGGAATACCGAGGAAAAATAAATTCCTCGGAAAAAACCGATGAATTCCGACGATATATTATAGCCGTTACAGAGCCGTTGGAGAGCCGTTGAGGGATTTTAAAAATTCCGAGGAAATTCCGACGGACTAGCCGTTGACGTCGGAATTCCGTCAGAATTTCCTCGGTCTGTCGGCAGGATTTCAACTATAAATACAAGCACCTCTCTTCCTCTTCATTCACTCCATATCTTCATCCTCCCTCTTACTCTCTTTACACACGAATTTGATTGATAAAAAACATGTCTTCTTCATATTATTTTTCGTTCTTGGATCGATCGACCTCATTTGGATCCGAACACGAGATTGCTTACGGAAGAATTCCAACGAGGTATAACTGAATTCATGGGGTTAGTTCACCGACAACCGGAAGCAAAA
>NC_027754.1:532360-556690 GCF_000695525.1 Brassica oleracea var. oleracea | reverse complement strand
GAATTTCCTCGGAATATTCCGAGGAAATTCCGAGGAACACTTGATATCCTTGATCGATCGATGGGATAATCTCATCGATCGATCACATTGTTACGCTTTGGTCCATCTTAGTGATCGATCGATGCGTTTTTGGACATAAATACATCGATCGATCCGTTTATAAAAAAACATTCGAGATTTTGAAACCTCAAACACTAGTTCCTCAGAATTTCCTCGGAATATTCCGAGGAAATTATAAGGAAGAAAAGGGTTTCCTCGGAATTCCCTCGGAATATTCCGAGGAAATTCCGAGGAAGTAGGGTTTTTAAACCGAAAACAACGTTTTGCGTTTTGAATAACACCTATATAACCCTTATTAAGTGTCTTAGACTGAATATGAAGTCAAAAATTTGTTTCTTACCCTATAATAAACACTTTTCCGATTGTATGAACGAAATCCCACAACATAAGAGAAACACTTATACACTTTAATGAACGGTAAAGGGAATACTTACAATTCGTTTTGAAATTTTGTTATTTCTTGGTTTATGATCATCTATACAAAGATTCCTCAATGGTATGCATTGCATTTGTATAAGAAATGATATAGGGCAAAAAAATTTGATGTTTTGAAACCCCAAACATGTGTTCCTCGGGATTTCCTCGGAATATACCGAGGAAATTCCGAGGAACAATATTAACCTAAAGCTATTCTTTTTCCTCTAATTATTGAAAATATTCCGAGAAAATTCCGACGGATATTTAAGTGGTCGTCGGAATTTCCTCAAAATATGTTCATTTAACCGGACAAATATTTCGCGAAAATTGAAAAGGAAAATACCGAGGAAATTCCGACGGATAGTTTCCGTCGGACGCTAGGTTTAATAAACACGAAACACTTCTTCTTCCCCATTTCTCTTTTCTTCCTCCGCGGCTCATCGATTTTTCTCCGGCGAATCTCGCGAATTTAAACCGGCGAATCCTCTCTATTCCTACACAAATCATATAAGGACCCTATCCCACTCTCTTAGGTTCAATTTGTTAGGTTTTTAAGTAGATTTGATGATTTTAGAAGTTTTTTGATAGATTATTGTTAGGGTGATTGGTTAGGATTGTGATTTGGTTGTATAATAGGTTTAGAATTGTGATTTGGTTGAATAATTTGTTGTGTTGAATTGATTTAGAACTTTATTATAATTTTTTTTAATTTTTGTATTTATAAAATCGATTTTGGATTTTTTTGTATATAAATTCGATTTTTGGATTTATAAAAGATGATTTCATATTTATAAAAATATTTATATTTATATTTATTAAAACTAATTTTGTATTTATAAAACTTTTTTTTGATTTATAAACACTATTTTATTATTCTTTGTATTTATAAAAACTATTTTGTATTTATAAAAAGATGATTTCATATTTCTAAAAATATTTATATTTATAAAACTAATTTTGTATTTATAAAACATTTTTTCGATTTATAAACACTATTTTATAAACTATTTAAAATTCATTAAAACTATTTTTTTGTAATTATTAAACTATTTTTTTTATTTATTAAAACTATTTTTTGTAATTATTAAACTATTTTTTTATTTTTAAAAAACTATTTTTTGTATTTATTAAACTATTTTTTATTTATTAAAACTATTTTTTGTAATTATTAAACTATTTTTTTATTTTTAAAAAACTATTTTTTGTATTTATTAAACTATTTTTTATTTATTAAAACTATTTTTTTGTAATAATTAAACTATTTATATTTTTGAGATTAAAAACCAATTTTTAAATATGTTTTTTTAAATTTACAGGTCTAATGATAATCAGAGCAAGCCTCGACAGCGTCGTGGTCGTGGTGGTACGGGAAGCCAGTCTGGGGGTTCGTCCAGCCGTAATCCGGATTCGGCTTCGCCCCACAGCTCCTTCCATACACCTCCCTCTCCATTTCTCGCCCCCGCTGCTGCACCCGTTCATGCTCCTCCGGGTCCTCCGGGAGTGATGAGTGTTGCGGAGTTGGTTCGACAGTCCGGTCGTGACCATCTTCCCTATCTCACTCCGTATCCACATGGACGGGGTCAAACATGGTAATTAAACGTATTTTTTTCATTAAAATTTGATTCTTTATTAATAATTTGTTCTTTTATTTTAGGTTCAACCGATACGGGAACGGGATCAGCGCATGGATCAACCGTATGATGTATTCGGCCCTCGACAAGGGACATCCGACTTTCACTGACTTCTCTTCCGACAAGCAGCATCTGTGGTTTCGTCAGTTTGCGGTAAGTATTCTAATTTTTTACTTATATTTTTAATCCTTAATATATTTTCTATTAATTGTGTTTTTTTTTTCAGCAAGAATTCAACTGGAATTCCGATGATACGCTCGTTATCTATCACCACTTCGTCCATAAAGTTATGGACAACTATTGGAAGCAGATACACGAGTGGAAGAAGAAGTGGGAAATAAACAAGGTTAATTTTATTTTATTAAACAATTTTTTAATTTATTATACTATTTTTTAATTTATTTACTAATTTTTTTTTTATTAAAAGGTCCCAAAGTCGATCAACGACACGGTCTGGAAGGACTTGTGTGTGCATTGGGATAAGAAAGAGACGAAAGAAACTTCTTCCACCAACTCCACTAACCGCAGGAGCGACTGTAAAGGGAAGGGCGTCTTCACGCATAACTTGGATGCTCAATCTATTGCCACTCTAGGGGATCGCATGGTAAGTTTAGCCGCTTTTTCTTCAATTATTTAAGTTTTGAAATTTTATTCTTTGTTTCTTTAATTTATGTTTTTTTCAAGGCGGAAGAAAATGATTGCGAGCCGGTTGATGATCTCGCCCTAATGAAGAGGTCGTATACCAACAAGAAGACCGGCCAGATTGATGATGGTCTTGTGAGGGAAGTGGTCACCCTGGTCCAAACTCAGGTGCAAGACGAAGTGTCTCAGCTTCAAACCGACGATGACGATTCGACGGCTTCCACCAACTTGTCCCGGACTCGAATCAACGAAATCGTTCAATCGGTAAGTTTTTTTTTTAAAAGTTCAATTCATTTATTTCTTGATTTTTATTTTATAATCTTTTTATATTATTTAAATTTGGCTATTTTCTATTTCAGTTGGTTCCAAAGAAGAAGGGACGTTTGGTCGGTTTGGATCGTCGCTCCCGGTCGCTTCCTCCTTTTTCTGCACCACTGCCCTTTGTTGATCCAGAAGTACTTACGGCTCAGTTGAAGGACAAGGATGATCGCATATCTGTGTTGGAGACCCAGATGGCGGCTCAACAGACGGGCTATGAGGCACAGATGAGGCTGAACCAGCAAGTGATGGAGATGATGGAGATGATGAGGAGGATGTACCCGAACGAGGTGTTCCCGGACGTGCAAGACCCGAACGTGCAAAACCCGTGGTTTTTTTTTTTTTCAAAAACTCAGAATGTTTTATTTTTATTTGTACAACTTTGAATATTATCTAATATGTTTTCAATTTTAATTTTAATTTTATATTTTCGAATTTGAATTTCAAAAATTTTATTTTTTTAAAAAAATATATATATTTTTTTAAATTCCGAGGAAATGAACCCTCGGAAATTTCCGACGAACTTTTCCTCGGAATTTTCCGAGGGCTCCGTTCCTCGGAAATTCCCGATGAAAATTCCGAGGAACATTTCGTCGGAACTTCCGAGGATTGGACCATCGGAAAATCCATCGAAATATCCCGAGGAAGTTCTCCCTCAGTATATTCCGAGGACCTTTCCGACGAATTGGTGGTCCTCGGAGTTTCCTCGGAAATTTATTTCCTCGGAATTCCGTCGGAAATTTCCGAGGGGTTTCCGAGGAAAAATGAATTTCCGAAGAGTTATTTCCGAGAACCTGTTTCGTCGGTATGTCGTCGGAATAACGTTATTCTGACGATTTTTTCCTTCGATATGCCGCTGCTTTCTTGTAGGGAATGGAGCACATCCGTTCAACGAAGACGGAGTTTTAATCTTATTCGTTCTGCAGGCAGGAAGAAAAAGACTGATTGCGATATCTCTAGCTAGATATTTAACTATAAACCACTGAAGTGATTGCTGACAATAAAGTCGTAATTTATTAGCTATCCGAGAAGTTTGCCAAATTCAAAAAAAAACTTGTGGTTATTTGTCTTCTTTGAAATAAGAAACGATTGGTTTTAATCGTATTCTTTGAAGATAAGAAACGATCGGTTTAAATCAATTTTATAAATTTTCAGATTTGATCACTTATACCTTATTCATGTAATATATAGATATACTAGTTAAATTCTGCAGTTTGCGTGGATTAATATAAATATCCATTTTTTATTTTAACTAGATCATTTCTCCGTGTTATGCGCGGATAATATATTTAAATTTGTTACATTTATCATTTTATTTGTATGTAAATTTTTGTATATTAAATTATAGATAACTAATTTTTAAATTTGATTTTTTTTTTATATTTTTTAGTTTGAAGTAGGTATTTCTATTATATGTAACACAATTAACTAATAAAATATGAAGAATCAAGTCCGAGATTTTAGAGTTATGTAAAAATATATAATTATATATAGAACATAAATTATCTTAGTTTAAAATATCGGAATCTTATCTCGAATAAATTCACGAAAAGAAAAAGTACTCCAATAACCTACTTAAAATATAAAAGCCCCTTTTCCAAAAAAAAAGTGTACTTAATAATATTTTCTTACGTGTAATAGTTGAAAACTAACAACTGAATATCGATTTAGAATATTATTTTAATATATCTAATGGTAAAATATTAATGGTAGTAAAAAAATTTTGAATTTTGTAATATTACATGAATTAGAAGTCTTTAAAATCTAAAATCAATTTTATTAACATAATATATTTTTTATTAATTTATTATTTTGACGTTACAAAATATTTTAGCTTTTTTTGTATATGAGTTTTTTAATAATTTAGTTTCTTTTTGATATAATATATGATGTCTCATTTTTATGTGTGTTAATTTGTAGTTTGTGTATTATATAACATCTTGTTGCGTTCCATACTATGGTTTTAATAAATGTGTTGTTATTTAATTTTTATCATTACTACCATGATTTTTTAGTGATCAGTGATAATCTATTTTTAACGTTATGTATTATATTTTAGGAAAATTTCCAAAAATACCATTTTCAAAGTACCACTTTTCATTTTTACACTAACTACTTTTGCCTTCATCTTTAATGAAGGGTAAAATATATTTATAAACTCTTGATTAATTTTGACAAAAAAAAAACATAAGGTTAACTAATCTAAGCTTAAAACATCAACTCTAAACCCTAAATCATTAACTCTAAACCCTAAACCTTTGAACCTAAACCCTAAAACATCAACTATAAACCCTAAACCTTTGAATCTAAACCCTAAAACATCAACTCTAAACCCTAAACGTAAACCCTAAATTGTAAATCTAAACTTAAAACATCAAATTTAAACCCTAAATCATCAACTAAACCCTAAACCATGAAACATCAACTCTAAACCCTAAACCCTGATATATCAACTCTAAACCCTAAACTCTAGACCTTCAAATCTAAACCCTAAAACATCAACTCTAAAGAACCCTAAACCCTAAAACCCTAAACCTTCAAATCTAAACACTAAAACATCAACTCTAAACCCTAAACATAAACCCTAAACCCTATATTTTTCTGAAATTCAAACCCTAAACAATCATCAACTCTAAACCCTGAACCATGAAACATCAACTCTAAACCCTAAACCCCGAAACATCAATTCTAAACCCTAAACACTAAACCTTCAAATCTAAACCCTAAAACATCAACTCTAGGGTTTTAGGGTTTAGATTTTAGGGTTTAGAGTTGAAGGTTTATGGTTTAGGGTTTAGGGTTTAGAGTTGATGTTTTAGGATTTAAGGTTATTTTTTTAGAGTTTAGGGTTTAGAGTTTACTTTTTAGGGTTTAGGGTTTAGTGTTGATAGTTTAGGGTTTAGTGTTGATGGTTTAGGGTTTAGAGTTGAAGTTTAGGGTTTATGGTTTAGAGTTGATGTTTTAGGGTTTAGAGTGGAAGGTTTAGTGTTTAGGGTTTAGAATTGATGTTTCGGGGTTTAGGGTTTAGAGTTGATGTTTCATGGTTTAGGGTTCGTATTTCAAAATAAATAGGGTTTAGGATTAATGGTTTAGGGTTCGTATTTAAAAAAAAAATAGGGAGGATTGATGGTTTAGGGTTTAAAGTTGAATTTTAGGTTTAGGTTTTGAATTTCGAAATAGTATAATTAGAAAAAAAATTAAAAAAATTATTATTTTTTGTTTTATTAGATTTTTATTAATTTAAATATTTATTTATTATATATATAAAGAACAAGGGCATAAAAGTATTTTGTCATTTAACGAAGAATGTATTTTTGAAAATGTCTCTTTAATGGTGGTAAAAATGAAAAGTAGTAGCATGAGAGTGGTAAACATGTAATTTATCCTATATTTTATTATATATTTTCTAACTCTTCGTGCTGGCATTTTTTTTAGAATCATTTTAATTAGATAATAAGTTTAAAGATGTAAATAAAACTGTGTATGTTGTAAATTTAGACTTTTTAGTGTAACTGAACAGTACCAATTATGAAAATTATATTATGATTTTATTTTACTAAGTCTTTCTTTTTGTGTATATTTTTGTTTTATTTTGTATTTTTACAATTGTTATTGCTTTATTTTTTAATTGCAGAGAATTGTTATTTCTAATTTTTATTTCATATACCTTAAAAGTCTTTGGTTTATTTTTGTTTGTTTTCTTTTTCCAATTACAATGTATAGTTTGACCGTTTCTTTTTTTGGGATCAAATTACTAATATCATTAGATAGAAAAGCTTAAACTCCAACAATTGATGGAGTATTTGTGATAGAGAAAATTGATTTAACCACTAATATAGTGAGATATTATAATATTAAAAGGTATGAAAACTCTTCTTTGTTATCCTACGCTGGACATACCTAAGTTGTTGTCAATTGATTATATATTTGTGATAACTTAAAATACATCATTATTTCTTCCTTACATCATCTTTAATTGGTTTACGGTTCAACCATTTTTAATATATTGAGAGTAACATAATATTAGATGTAGATTATCTCTTTTCAATTAGGAATGTACAAAATGAGAGAAATTCAATGTGACACCACTTTACAATTTTGTCCTCGTATCTATATAGAGTTAGTTTATAGATTATTCTATATGTTTTAAAATGTAATCAGTTTTAATTAAAATCTGTAATATTTAAAAGTTATTACTTTAGAAAACTGTCATTTAATATATAAATTTAATCAATTACACCGTAATTTAAATAATTTAATTGACCACACAATATCTAATAAATATAAAGTTACATTGAAATATAAAAACAATTTATATAGTGAAACAAAAAATACTTTTAAACCAACATATTATAAAATAAAGGGAATATTCAAATTATATTGAAACATTAGAATAGTAAGAATTAGAAAAGCTGAAATCTCAACGTCGATCATTTACGTCGGTCATGCCTTAAACCATCTCCAATGTTTTTCTCTATTCTTTTCTCTAAAATAAAGGAATTTCATAATAGTGTTGGATTTGTCTCCGACGTATTTTTCTATTTTCTCCCCTAAAAAAGAATATTCTTAATATATTCTTTTCTCAGTTTATAAATAATAGTTTTTATTTGTGGAAGTTGAAAACCAGCCCAATTTATTTTAGTATTTTATAAAAATATGATATTATTTACACTAAATATTTCTTTACAAACTATTATATAAATAAAAAAAATATAATTATATTTATATAAATAATATATTTTCACTAAAAATACTTTTGATTATAATTGTTTAACTAAAAAGTTAAAGGATATTTTTGTAAAAACAAAGAGAGGAGGTAACATGGCAAAATATAGTTTCTCATTGGCCGATTACTTTCGCCTACGTAGACACTCTATCTGACGCTTAATTAAAATCTGTAATATTTAAAATTTATAACTTTTGAAAACTGTCATTTAATATATAATTTAATTAATTATATAGTAATTTACATAATTTAATTGGCCACACAATATCCAATAAGTATAAAGTACATTGAAATATAAAAATAATTTATATAGTGAAACAAAAAATACTTTTAAACCATTATATTATAAAGCAAGGAGAATATTCAAATTATATTGAAACATTCGAATACTAAGAATCAGAAAAGCTGAAAAATCTCAACGTTGATCATTTACGTCGGTCATGTCTTAGACCATCTCCAATGTATTCCTCTATTTTTTTCTCTAAAATTAGGAAATTTCATAATAGAGATAGATTTGTTTCCGATGTGCTTTTCTATTTTCTCTCGTGAAAAAAGAATATTCTTGATATATTATTTTCTAAGTTTACAAATAATACTTTTTATTTGTGAAAGCTGAAAACCAACCCAATTTATTTTAGTATTTTATAAAATTATGATATTAGTTACACTAAATATTTCTTTACAAACTATTATTTTAAATAAAAAATATAATTATATTTATATAAATAATATATTTTCACTAAAAAAATATTTTTGATTATAATTGTTTAAGTAAAAATTTAAAAGATCATTTTGTAAAAACAAATAGATGAGGTGACATGACAAAAATATAGTTTTTCATTTGATGATTATTTTTAATTACATAGATACTATATCTGAAGCTTATATCCTCTCCTTTTATTACTTGTTTGATATAATTATTAAATTGTTATTTTTATTAAATATTTAGTGTTTCTTTAATTGTTATTTAATTTCTTATTGTGTCACTTTAATTTTCTCACTATCTATTTATAGTTATTCTTTTCGAAAGTATAATTTTTTGTTTGATCGAATCAATGGATTGACTTTAGTGAATTTTCATTTAAGACTGAAAAGTGATGATGTTTGTATAATTTTGATTGGTTTAGCTTTAGTTCAGTAGTTTTTAAGTTATTTTTATTTATATAGTGTTCTTAAGAATATTTAGAAATTCGATGATTCCTCATTTCACCTTTTGTCACCCGCCTATTAGTTATCTGCATCACAAATAAGTCATGAGTAACTAGTTTACTCAGTGAGCCTAGTCCCGCACCGCAACGTATATTAATAATATCTCAAGTAATCAACTCCATTTGTATGCGGTGGAATTGTATTCCATGACTAATAAAAATACATATATAAACCTTATCATTTCATCGATGTGAATCTTATCTTAAACATCATTTCCACGACACCCGCTATTCACTCATAGTTATAATATATATATATATAGAGAGACTAAACCCGGAAAACTACCAAGACTAACCGAGCCTAGCAGATAAATAAATATAACCACCATATCCATTAGATATTTCAAGATCGAACATCTAACGTTGCATGCAGTTACACGGCCTCCAGGGTGCGACCCCATCATCATGTCTTCATGACCTTGTTCCGTATCGCAGGAACAATTCATGGTAATGCGGGAACTTTCAGGAGAGTGAGTATAAAATAAGGCTTCACATGATTTATTCTCATATATTTAATAATATAATATATCAGTACTTGAGAACAAGTACTAAGGTTCGGAATAAACCTCTACGAACATTCATAAATATTTATTAAGTGTTTACACTAAACTCCTCACCAATTCAATATTTGATCAAGCGACAAAGCCTATCAATCATCTACATTTTCAATCATGCAACACTAATTCATAACTCTTCAATCATCTATCTAGACTCCCCTTTGATTCTATGAGATTGGCTAAGCAAGACTAGACTCGAGCTCAAGCTAAACATTCATCACTTGCCGATAACTTCCAAAACAGAATGAGGACAATGCATGATTCGGTTGGTAATTCCAATCTCTTCTACCAACTGAACCAAAAGCATAACGGTTGGATATAAGGTTTATCTGTCCAGTTCAAGAAGAAATCAGTATGGTTAGACTCAGCTAAGCTCAGTTGGGTTCAATTATGATCAGCTCCTAAAAGTTTGGTTGATGCCAAAATTAATTCAGTTTGGATTAAATCCAATCAGCTCATATCATTTTAGCTAATGATTCCATGAGACTGATTTAATCCAAAATAAATGAAACTGAACCTTACAAAGGTGTAGACAACTGATCGAGGACAAGAAGCTTAACAAATCAGTCTATTGGTTCCAAACAAAACTGTTTTGAACTAGAAGATAAAGCTCACCGGTTTTCTCAAGGTTTAATGAACTTTGTTGCTATAAGCTTCAAGCTGAACACACGTCTAACCTGATCAGAACAAGATATCCATGATAGGTTGAAGATCAGAAACAGAACAACTCGTTTTGGTTACCTAACAAGAACTGAAGCTCAAGCAAAACTGATCTCGATATTACCGATAAATCAACGGCTGAAGAACTTGGGTGATTTTAAACTCTTGGACGCCAAACCTTCAGCTCTTAACCACACCAGAACACACTGATTAAAGTCATGAGAGGGTGAGAAAGGGTCGTGGAAGCTCACTTCTCTTGTCTGATTTTTTTCTGATTTGTTTCATTGATTTTCCTCACAGATTTCTCTCTCCTTCTTTCTCTCTTTCTCTCTGAATTTTTCTTTCTTGTTTCTGAGATGAATGAGATCGACCAGGAAGAGGACAAGGTAATAAATGACAGTAGAAACAACAGGAGAAAAGTCAGCAAGAAAGGACAAAAAGTTTGAGATCAGTATGAGACATGTGGTGAGCTGAATTACACTTTCTTTCCCATGAAGTAATGTCATTTCCTTTCCATGAAGAAAATTCAAGCAGGTGTGCAACTCACATGACTTTAATGTAGCAAGCAAGCAGGAAGGTGCAAGTCACATGTTCATGTCAGGAAGGAAGCAAGCAGCCAGACAGCACATGACATGCACATGACTCTCAAGCAGCTGAAAGTATTCAAGACCAGTTTTCGATAAAATATTTTTCGTCCATCGGTTCTCGTCCAGCTTAGAAAAAACTCGACCATAATAATTAACACTTGGTCAGAACTATTAAGAGCAGTTATTTTGGCCACGAGACAGTCCTGTCAAGACGGGACGATTTTTATTTTTGATTCTGGTCGAGCCAACTCCAAACTGGTCGAGTGGGATTTTTCTCGACCAAAATTATATCTGCTCGTGAGGGTTATTACACGACGTATATGGAAGTCGCTCATCTTTGTTTGTTAAATAAAAATCCGAGACGACTTCCATGTAAGTCGTCTTTGGTAAACATGTTAGTTTTGCATTTGACCGGACTGTATCAGAAATTTGACTTTTCATGGACGAATTACACGTAAGTCGTCCATTAGAAAATTAAAAAATCAATATTTTGTTATATCTAAATGTTATTTTAACAAACAAAGATGGACGACTTCCTAGAAGTCTGCCAGTCAACCTCCGTGGAAGTCTGCCAGACGACCTCCGTGGAAGTCGTCTGCGTCAATGTTTAATAAACTTTCATTTTCTCTAAAACTATAAAGAATTTTTAACATTTTCTTGTTAATTCATGTCTATTAATCAATATTTTAGCTACTTGATGAAATTTATATCATAATTCTTGATATTTATGAGGTTACCAACATTCATGTTTATTAAAGTTTCTAGATGACCCAAGAAGACTTTCGTGGAAGTCTTCTACACTATTTTTTGAATAACTTGTATTTTTAAAAGTATTAAATAACTTGTGTTCAAAAAAAAAAAGTAACTTCAAGATATGTAAAATTCATATTTCCAAAATATGTTTTTTGCCTTAGTTTTACTAAATTTGACTAAGTTTTTCAACACAACTTGTAAAAATTGTGATATGTTTTGCTAGTAACTATTTTTGTTTCCATCTGTTAAGTAAGCACCAATGATGATTATTGCTATAAGTGGAAAAAATATTTGTTTCTTAAAATGTGGTATCAATGACTTAAGTATCATTATTTTTATATGCATCAATGATTTTTTATGAGTGAGTAGAATGGTTAAAATGATTCTTAATATATTGTATCAATGACTTAGGTATCATTATTGTTATATGCATCAATCATGATTTTTGCTAGAAGACTATTTTTTATTATATCTTAATTTATATTACTTAAAGCTATTTATAATTAAAAGATTTTAATTTTACACTTGTCAAAATATTTATTTTATAAATTTATAAATTATTTTTAAGATTTACTACACCAAAACGACTTACAGTATCTCAGAAGACTTTCCGGGGCTATATTCATAAAAATTAGTTTTGTTTTTTTTGTTTGGTCACAAGGGGTTTGATGTAATTTCACAAGGTTTTTAGGTTAGTTTTGCATTTGATTCAAGTTTGAGTATAGTTTTGTATTTGAAATCAAATTTTGAGTCATATTTGGCAAATTCTCATGAATATAATGACATATGTATATATTGAGATAATTATGAAAATATTTATTAACATTAATGATTTATTTTTTTATTAAAATTAATGGCTTAATATAAAATTATGAATAATTTGAGAAATCAGCAAAATCAATTCTCAAATAGTATAATATATATATCACTCTGATTAAATTAGTAATAATCAGATTCAGGTAGATTCTAAAACTTTATTTAAAACAAGATATAAACATGTTGCGTTGCAACGGGTTTTGTTTGATGTTTTAATTTAATAAAAACTATAAAATAAAAATATATTTTATTATAGTTTTATGATTTTTTTTGCATATATTTTTTGAGATTTATTTTATAACTGAAACATGTTTTCACACATAGTTCAAGTTAATATTTGTATTTTATAATCATGGTGCATAGATGAATTGTTATAAACTTTGCACCTAGGATTAGGAAAAATACTATACCTAAACGTTTAAACTAAACATAACCCGAAATAAGAAATGGAACGAAAAGAAAAAGAAATTAATGTCAAATACATCAGTCGAGTCAATGACTACATTATACATGTTCTTTTTTAACTCTGGATAATTATGCTATTACAACGATGAGAAATATTACAGACGATTTTACAGCCGAAAATTCTACCTGCTGTATGAAGATTCACGTCTGACTGCATCACATGATCCGCCCTATGAGATCCATGCTTGATGGTACTTCTTGCGTAATGCTGCAGATCTCTTGTAAGCTTTTTCTCTTTTAATTCACATAATTCCGCCTTCTCCGGGAATTGAAACCCAGACCTCTTGGTGTAGAAGCATTAATGAACTCTTAGTTAAACTACTGGACCAAGGGGCTTCCACACATTATACATGTTCTTATGTACTAACTTGATGTTTTAATCAATAAGGCTTTAAAATTTAATTTTGTTAGGTTTAAATAAGGAAAACATTCTATTTTATAAATAAATTTTTTATTTACAATTAAAAAATTAAAAAATAATATTATTTTTTATTTACAATTAAAAAATTAAAAAAAATATTAAATACTCTTTTACAATTTTGTTTAAGATTTTAGAAAAGGAAAATTACCGTCATATTTATTACAATTATCTTATCTTTAGAATTTCGGAAAAAATTGATATAAAATCATTATTTTTATTTATTAATAAATAATTTTGAAATTACTATTTTTATAATTTGTATCAATACTTATTTTACACTTTTTATTAATTAAATTTTCTTAGTATCATGTTCATCATCAAATACTCTCTTAAAAATATTATCAAATAAATCCTTACATTTCTCTTTTTGGTTAGAAATTAAAAATATGATACAAATTTCTTTTGTATAGGATTTTCTTTTTTATAAAAAAAGAAAAAAAGTATCAAATATTCTTTTACATTTTTTAGGATTTTAGAAAAGGAAATTAATATTACATAATCTTTTACAGTTATATTTTGTCTAAGGTTTAGAAAAATAAAATTTCTATCAAATAACAATTTCCAGTTAATATTAATTATTTAAAAAAATTTCCATTTTCAAAATTCGTTTTCATAATTAAATAATTGTTACTATCATGTTAATCATTAATTTTTTTAAGTAAAACTTATTGTGGAATAAAATTTTACAATTCTCTCTTGTCAGGACTTTAAAAAAAATCTTAATTGATTAAGATAAGAAAATATATTTTTTTGTAGAAATCTGTTGTATTTATGATTTTTGGAAAAAAATGTTATTTTCACATAATGGCAATGTTTATTGATACATTCACAATCTAATTTTTTTAATTTTAACATAATGGAGGTTTTCAAATATTTGAAGTTAATTTTGGTTTATATTTTTTAACACAAAATTATTTAAAAGTAAATTTAATTATAAGAAAAATAAAATCACTTTTATATTTTTATTTTATTTAGACTTTTAAAAAGGAAATTAATTATTTTTAATTAGTTTTTATTTTAGATTTTTATACAACTATTTTATTTTTAATAGAAAAAATTCTGTTTAATTATTTATATATTTTCTCTTATACATACAAGCACATATTTATCATATTCACACATACTCATGTACGACAACAATATCAAAATTAAAAGTTATGTTAGCATCATAAGATGTAATAAGGATAATAAAAAGTTGAGTTGTATCAAGAAATTAAAAGAAAATACTCAAATGATACTTTTCATGTAAATACTATTATGTTTTGTAAAAATAATATGTTGAAGCTTAAACCTAAATATAGATGTGAAATATTTGTAGCTATTTTTTGTTATAATTTTTTAACATACAATATATCTATTAAAAAGGGAAAGTTAAAAAAAAAAAGTTAGTTACTTATAAAAAAAATAATAAGAGTAATTTTACAGTTTTCTCTTAATTAGGCTTTTAAAAAATAATATTATTTATTTAAAAGTTAGTTTTTCTTCATGCTTTTTATTAAATAAATAACTAACTGATATGTGTCACAATCATGTTAATTATGAGATAGTTTGATCCTTATCTTTTTATCATTTTAGTTTATATATATTTTATTAAGAGATAGTTTGACCCTTATCACAATTTTAAATAAATAACTGATATGTGTTACAATCATGTTAATTAGCAATTTTGAAGAACAAAGCTCAACATAATCTTTTATAATTATATTTTAATTAAAATTTTAGAAAAGGAAAATTATATTCAATAAATTGTTTTCAAATCTATTTTTTAGGATTTTGAAAAATGAAAATTTCTAAACAATTACTACTAAATATGTTTAAAATTTTGTTTTTACTATTAAATAATTTTTAAAAGTAGTTTTTTCAAAATTCGGTTTTATTTCTTATTATATATTTTTTTAATCATTAAAATTACGATCAAATAATCTTTTACAATTATCTGTTGATTAGGATTTAAAAAATGAAAATTACTATTAAATAATATTTATAATTATTTTTTGATAAAATTATTTTTTTGTTAATATCTTAGTGTATATTTTTTAATTATGAGATAGATTAACACATGTCACAATCTTAAATATATAATTGCCATGTGTTGCAATTATGTTAATTAGCAACTTTGAAGAACCAAACTTTATATAATAAAATTTTTTGGATACAAACTCATTTCAAATTCTTAAATAATACTTTTAATTTTGAATATTTAGAAATATTATACCAAAATATTAATTGAGTATTGTGTTATTTTTTGAGTTTTTATAATATTTTGATATCTTTTTTTTTTGGTGAATAAATTTTGGTATCCTAAATAAAGAAATATCTACGGCAAAAAAAATAAAGAAATATCTAGGCTGGCTGAACCCAAACCATTCAGATTTCAGAAAGCTCTTGTTCCTGAGACGTAAACTACAAAAGATGTATGTTTTTTTTTTTTTTTTGGTAACTTAGGCTTTCAAGATGTATGTATGTTTGTTCTTGGAAATTTGGGAACCCCTTTTTGTATGAGTAAATCCATTTTCTTTTAATTGAATGGTAACAGGGAAAATGGTAGTAGCAACAAGGCGTTGAAGCCGATGGACTCAGAGCAACTGAGAGAGTACGGACATCGAATGGTCAATTTCATTGCCGATTATTACAAAACCATCGAGACTTTCCCTGTCCTTAGCCAAGTTCAGGTCCACTTTCTTTTCAATTTGAAGTGGGTTTTATTCAATCTGTTCAATGTTTATTATGTAGAACCCCGATTATGAGAGACTTAGGCTCTGAAAAAAGTTTCATACTTTGCTATATTTTTTCCATGTGAGGGTTTAACCAAATTGACATTGTTAGGCTTTTGTCAAAGTTGTGTGCTTGACTCTCTCCTGGTTTTATTCACAATAATGTTGATATTTTACTTGTCTCTGATACAGCCTGGTTATCTTCATAATCTTTTGCCTGATTCAGCACCAGAACAACCTGAAACCCTGGAACAAGTTCTTGACGGTGAATTAACTAACTGAATACCCACTTCCTAGTTTTTTTGGGCCGTTTCTGATATGAGTTTTGTTTTTTTGCAGATGTGAAGGAGAAGATATTGCCTGGAGTAACGCATTGGCAAAGCCCTAGCTTCTTTGCTTATTACCCTGCTAACAGCAGCGTTGCAGGGTTCTTGGGTGAGATGTTGAGTGCTGCTCTCAATATTGTTGGTTTTAGTTGGGTATCTTCTCCAGCTGCCACTGAGCTCGAGATGATCGTTCTTGATTGGTTTGCCAAACTTCTCAACCTGCCAGAGCAGTTTCTATCCAGAGGTTTTATACTTGTCAGAATAATCTTTTTTTTTTTATTAAGAACTACTTAGCTTCTTAAGTTGTCTTGTTGTAGGAAATGGAGGTGGAGTCATCCAAGGGACAGCTAGTGAAGCTATTCTTGTTGTTATGATTGCTGCCCGCGACAAGGTCTTAAGAAGCCTTGGCAAGAAGGCGCTTGAGAAGCTCGTTGTCTACTCCTCTGACCAGACACATTCATCTTTACAGAAAGCTTGCCAGGTGAATTTTTCGCAGATTTGATTATAGAAAGTTTTGTTAACAGAAGCTAAATTTGTTTCTGCTGGTTTTGGTCCTGACAGCTAGCCGGTATCCATCTAGAGAATTGCAGGGTCCTGAAAACAGATTCATCTACAAATTACGCTCTGCGCCCTGAATCACTTCAAGAAGCTGTTTCTAAGGATCTTGAAGCTGGATTGATTCCATTCTTCTTATGTGGCACTGTAAGAAGCACTAGCTAACCTGTTACTTACTTACTTACCCTCTGAAGCATGTTTTTTTTCTGAAAACTTAGTTTATTATTTGCAGGTTGGAACAACTTCTTCAACAGCAGTTGATCCACTAGCAGCACTGGGAAAGATGGCAAAGGTTATCTATTTTCTGACAAGCTTCATAAAGAACTTATAGCATAGAAACTGATGCTGTTTCTCTTGACTACATTCTCAGAGCAATGAGATGTGGTTTCACGTGGATGCAGCGTACGCTGGAAGTGCTTGTATATGTCCAGAGTATAGGCAGTACATTGACGGAGTAGAAACTGCAGATTCTTTTAACATGAATGCTCACAAATGGTTCCTCACCAACTTCGATTGTTCCCTTCTTTGGGTGAAGGTACAATATGCCCTATTACTTTCTTCTCGTTTCTTACTGAAAAACTAAAGTTGTGATAAAAAAACACAGGATCGGTATGCTCTCACTGAAGCTCTTTCAACAAATCCAGAGTTTCTCAAAAACAAGGTATGGAATTATTTTTGATTTCTTAATTCAAATCTTACTAGTCTTAATTATTTATCAACTTTTGTTTTTTGTGTGTGTGTTTTTTGGCAGGCTTCTCAAGCAAACTTGGTTGTTGACTACAAAGATTGGCAAATCCCTCTCGGAAGAAGATTCAGGTTACATTTAAAGTTTTGCAGGGAGCATGTGCATACTGTGTACAATATTCTGAGACTTTTGTGTGTGTTTTGAACAGATCATTGAAACTATGGATGGTTTTAAGGCTATATGGAGCTGAGACCTTGAAGAGCTATATAAGAAACCATATCAAACTGGCTAAAGATCTCCAACAGCTTGTCTCTCAAGATCCTAACTTTGAGGTATCTGTAAAATTAATGCTCCAAAACCTTCTGGAAAATGACAACAAGGACATATATAACGCATTCTTTTTTGTGTGGCAGGTTGTGACTCCTAGGATCTTTTCTCTGGTCTGTTTCCGTATAGCAGCTGTTGATAACGACGATGAAAAAACATGCAACAACCTAAACCGCAGCCTCCTAGACGCAGTGAACTCTTCAGGGAAACTCTTCATTTCTCACACTGTAAGTATCTCTCTCTTTTGTTCTTCTTTCATCTTGTTGGATAATGTTGTTAAACTAAGGTGTATATATATATACGTATTTTGTTTCCGTGGCAAACAGAGCTTGTCTGGAAAATTCGTACTACGTTTGGCCATAGGAGCACCACTGACGGAGGAGAAGCACGTGATGGACGCATGGAAGGTTATCCAGGAAGAAGCATCTTTCTTGCTTGCTTCTCAAGTAAAATAAGCTAAAAAAAAAAAAAAAAACTTTATGAGAAAACCTCCTGTTCTTTCTTGCCAACAAACCGAAGCACTGGTTGGGTGTGGTATAATTTGATATCATATAAAAGCATCATACAACTTATCCAATGCCGGACTCGTAATTTGTAAGCATGTGTGCTTGTGTGTATCATCTCCTTTTTGCCCAATTGTTTGTACATTTTGTTTGATAAGATGTAAATATATTACCAAATCAAAATTCGATTACAAGAGCTATGTTAGCCGAATGATTCTTTGGCCAAAACAAAAACCAGTGAGAAGCCATGTTTTGAATCATACAAAGAGATTAGCAGCTATTACTGAACCAAATAGATCGCATCCTCTGTTGTGTCTAGGCTTGGGCGTTTTATAGGACCGGAAAACCAAATTCGAACCGGAACAGAAGACCCCCACACAAAACGACGTGGTATTGCGCCAAACATAATTTTGCCATTGTGAAGAACAAAATCTTATGTTTGGGCCCGGCCCATATACCTGTAATCTCTCACATCTGCGTTTGTTGTGTTTCTCTCAATCAATCTATGATGATGCAGGCAGTTTCAAGGAGATTGATCCAGCGGCCTCTCGCCGGAGGAGCTTCGATTTATTCGTCATCTTCTCTCAGATCGCTCCATGGAGTCTCAGATCACCGTTAAGTTTCTACGATTGATTTAATTTGATTCGCATTTCTAGGGTTCTTAATATATGGTTTCCTTCTTCAGTCAGTGGGAATGATAATCGTCGCTACTCGTCTTCCCTGGCTACAAAGGGCGTTGGACACCTCGCTCGCAAGGGTACTGGTGGCAGATCCTCCGTGAGGTATATCATTTTTTCTCTTATAAGGGTTCTGGTTCCCAAAGGAATGCTGTCAAGACAAATTGTGTTAGGATAATGCATGATTACATGTTTGTTTAGCTTTCATGAAATTTAATTTACTTTATGGAGAAATGTATCATCTTTAGGTTTTATGTCGCTTCAGTATAGAGAATTTGTCAAGTTTGCTTGAGAGCTTTCTGTTTACAAATTTAAATGTATCATCTTTTGATTTCTCCTCCTTTGCATTGGCAGTGGCATTGTAGCTACGGTGTTTGGAGCCACTGGGTTTCTTGGTCGTTATCTTGTGCAGCAGCTAGGTGATTTGGGAGATTCAGTCTTGTTTTCTTCCTTAACCTTTGGTGGTTTTCTAATTACTTCAAATCAATCTCCTTGCTCCAGCTAAAATGGGATCGCAAGTGCTAGTTCCTTTCCGAGGCTCCGAGGACAATCCTCGACATCTCAAGTTGATGGGAGATTTAGGACAGGTAACTGTGTTCTTTTGTTTAGCACAATGTTTTAGGGGTATGCCACAACACACACCTTTTTGTTTCTTTGTTTCCAGGTTGTACCGATGAAATTTGATCCAAGAGATGAAGACTCTATTAAGGCTGTCATGGCAAAGGCTAATGTCGTTATCAATCTAATTGGTACTTATTTTCCCTATATTATTAGATCTTTTAAGTAGCAACACTGTCCTTTTACCTTGTGGATGATATCTGTTCTAATTCTCAGGAAGAGAGTACGAGACCAGAAATTTCAGTTTCCAAGAGGTGAATCATCACATGGCCGAGAAACTTGCATTGGTACGTGTTTAAATCCTGACAAGTTATCCCCGGAAACTCTGGTGGAGAGGTTTCCACTTTTTACTCCTTGGACAGTTGTGTGCTTCTGAAATGAGCTACACTTTTTTAACCTTCAGGACGATAGTGCTCTTTTGGTTATGTCTAACTAGATTGGGGATTGTTGTTTTAGGTGGCCAAAGAACATGGTGGAATAATGAGATTTATTCAAGTTTCTTGTCTGGGAGCTTCTGTATCATCTCCTTCAAGAATGCAGAGGGCAAAGGCTGCTGCTGAGGAAGCTGTCTTGAGCGCGCTGCCTGAGGTAAACTGATCCTAGCTTTCAGCTCACATCACGCTCTCTTCTGTAATTATCTGCCTAATGTATGATTCTACTTTTTCAGATATAGGGTAGTTCCGTTACTTTTTCTTTCCTTGTGTAGAACTGTAAAACTGTTTTTCATGAACTCTAGAATCTCTTAAAGCAACAATGTAGGCTTGCATATGCATTTTGTCATCAGCCTGCTGCTTCTAGACATTTCCTGATGTATATTTGTTTCCTAGGCGACAGTCATGCGACCTGCGACCATGATTGGTACAGAGGACAGAATCTTGAACCCCTGGGCAATGTTTGTTAAGAAATATGGTTTCCTCCCGCTCATAGGTGGTGGGACCAACAAGTATGTTCTAAACCTTTATCTTATTCTTTTTACCAGTTCATAGCAACTTATAGTGACTATGATCCATTTCTTTCGCTAAACATAACTTCATTGCAGATTCCAGCCCGTATATGTGGTTGATGTTGCTGCTGCGATCGTTGCAGCTCTAAAGGATGACGGCTCCAGCATGGGGAAAACGTATGAGTTGGGTGGTCCAGATGTCTTTACCCCTCATGATTTGGTAAATTCTTATGGTTCTTTATTCTCTTTGTCACTCTGGCAACCCAATGGCCTTGATTTTCAAGTTCTTTCTTGCAGGCAGAGATCATGTTTGATATGATCCGTGAATGGCCTCGATATGTGAAGCTTCCATTTCCAATTGCTAAGGTAACAGCTCAAATCCTTTACCGTTTAGGTTAGAAACTCCAATGATTTTTATGTGCTCCTTTATCATAGAAAGCATATCTGAAGCTAATTAGAACTATAGACGCCTTAATTGTTAGGGATTATATGTTTTGTTTTTCAAATGATATACTAATTTCATATATGTCACAATCTGTTCTAGGCAATGGCGGGTCCTCGGGATTTCATGGTCAACAAAGTCTCCTTCCCTCTACCCTCTCCCCAGATCTTCAACTTTGATCAAATCAATACGCTTACGACAGATACACTTGTATCAGACAAGGGTTGGTCATTTTTTTCACAGAAGTGAAATGAGTTATATTTCATGAGCTATTTGAGTCTCACGCCTTTTATTATTCGACTCAATGGCTATTGTCAGCCTTGACGTTTCAGGATTTGGACCTTGTCCCTCATAAGTTGAAGGGATATCCAGTGGAGTTTCTTATCCAATATCGCAAGGGTGGTCCTAATTTCGGTTCTACTGTCAGTGAAAAGATTCCAACCGACTTCTACAATTGATGCTGCTTCTGCTCAAAGGTCGTTGCCCTGGACTAATTTTTTTCATGCAAGTCTCACAATGAAATTGCGGAAACCAGATTTGATATTTTGATGCCTTTTCATTTGCTTCTGTCAATAATAAAATGGTTCTCTCCTCGTTGTGTTCTGGAAAAGAAAGCATAACCAATCAATGGGATCATAAGTTAGAGAGGGGATGTCATCTGGCTTGAAGGGGTGATTTTGGCCCCCTAAGGAATTATGGAGTTTCTGGTTCATGTGTTACTTTGCTATTGAGTATAACTATAAAGCCATGGGGTTTCAGCTTGTATCTATGGTGCAGTATAAGTTATAACCCCGAGAAATTTTATTTTATTTTATTTATTTTATTGAAACTTCTTTATTTATTTGATAAACTGATAGATAAACTACAACTCTACACCTATTAAGGTGCCCACAAACCGGGATAAAAAAGACTCTAAAAAAAAACCCCTACCTGTACAGGAGCGAGCAAACTCTCAGCTCTTCATTACCTTCAACGCTTCACTTTTTCAATTCTTCTACTTCATCAAAATTGTTGGAACTCTTTCCTTCTCCTTAACCTAGAATAAACTGGTACCAAGCAAGGTGGTATATGTTCTTCTAGAGTTGTGCACTCTGGACAGAGGGTCAAGGCGTGCTTGAATAATTTGTTTCATCTCAATAATCACTGCTTGCGCCGAACGGAAATTCTGGTTATGAATCCGAGTATTCCTCTCTTTCCAGATACAATATAAAGCTGCCTGATACACAAGTTTAATGATCAGCTTCTTGAACTCGCCAGAAGAGGGATTTCTCAACCATCTCAAGCCATCTTCAAACAAAACGGGAGGCTGAACATTCAGTCTAGAGCAAAATAACGCCCACACTTCCGAGCTGTAAGTGCAATCAAAGAAGAGGTGTTGGCGTGTCTCATCTCCCGTGTTGCATAGTATGCAAGATGAATGCACCTGCAGACCCCAACTCCTCATTCTATCTCTTGTACCCAGCCTATTACGAGCACACACCCAAGTTATAAATGCATGCTTGGGTATCCTTCCCTGGAACCACACTTGCCTGTGCCAGAAAACATCCTCCCCTTGTGGATGGAGAGCTGCCCAAGTATCTGCAGTGGAGAAAGAGCTCGTTGCAACGTTGTTGCCTGGCTTCCACAAGTAGATATCATCTACTTCAGATGAGATAATAGGCACTGCATCTGGCAGAAACTCGCGTATCAATGTGATGAGTCTGTTCCTGTTGCGGCTCCTGCTTAGCCACCAATTACCATCTCTTATGGCTTCTGCTACTACCGCGTCCACATGTAATCCTACGATTCCTGGTCCTCTAAGTCCTGTTATGTCAATTAAAGGACCTGGAGAGGTCCAATTGTCGTGCCAAAAGCTAGCCGTAGTGCTTTTCCCCACCTCGTAAATAAGCATAGGACGCACAATATGCCTCAGATTGCACAAGCTCTTCCAAATCCAGCTATCACATCTGTGTGGTTGTAGCTCCCAAAAGTTTTTGTCTCCAATCAAATGACTTCTAACCCACGATACCCAAAGAAAACCCCCAGCCGCAAATAACATCCACATTAGTTTTAATCCGAGCACTTGGTTCCACTCCTCTAACCTTCTTAGACCCAATCCACCTTCTTCCTTTGGTGTACAAACCGAAATCCACGAGATTTTAACTCTTCTAGCTGCAGTCGGAGCTCCTTTCCACAGAAAAGCATTACACATCTGTTCAAGGAGCTTAATACATTCTTTGGGGATTATGAATATTGAAGCCCAAAACGAAATGGTTGAGTAGATTACAGCTTGGATAAGTTGAAATCGTCCTGCAAAGGACAGATGTCTAACTGTCAAGAGTTGAACCTGAGGAGGACTTTATCTAGCAGTGGTTGAAAATCACTCTTCTTCATCTTTTTTGACGACAACGGCACTCCCAAATATGTAATGGGTAAGGATCCTTGCTTAATACCCAATCTGCCTGCCATCTCTTGACATCTCACGGTGCAACCCCCATCCAGCAACAACTCAGTTTTCTCCTTATTTATCTTCAGACCTGAGATAGCTTTAAACTCCTCTAATATATTCATAATACCGGCCAGAGACTCCTCAGAGCCATCGAAGAAGATCAGGACATCATCAGCAAAAATGAGGTGAGTGATCAAAGGAGCTTCACACGAAGGGTGAGGTTTAAACACCTGATTCAGTGCCCCATTATCTAGCATCTTCGAGAGCACATCCATCGCCATCACAAATAACAATGATGAGATTGGATCACCTTGTCTCAGCCCTTTCTTTCCTTCAAAGTGGCCATTCATCTCACCATTTGGTGTAGCCATGACCAGAGACATAGAAGAGGAGCTGAGTGAGACTGATGAGGATGAGCCAAGTGATGAGACTGCCGTAAGAGAGAGATGTGAAGCTGAGGATACTGAAGAGAACCAGAACCAGAGTGAGACATCATGTGAGCCAACCAGTGTGTGGAGTGGACCAACTACTAGATCAAGGCTGGGAGAACAAGAGGAGAGGCTCCAGGAGATAGCCAAAATCGTGGGTCTTGGATCAAGACAAGGAGATCAAGATAAACCAGCCTGTTGGTTTAATTTAATTACTTTGTAAGGGCTTTGGTTATTGGGCTTTCATTTAATTTAAACCAAAGACAATTAGGATTTTAAATAAACCAATTTCGTGGGTTTAGGATTAGAATTAGAATTAGAATTAGAATTAAACCATCTTGGTTTACTTCTAGGGTTTTCTGTCGATTTCTTTAAGACATGAGGGAGGCAGCTTTGCTTTCTCAACTTTTGAATCTAAGAATT
>NC_027754.1:524817-529580 GCF_000695525.1 Brassica oleracea var. oleracea | reverse complement strand
TCTCTTATAAAGTTGTAAACACTCTCATTAATACAATCAAGCAAGTTATGAGTCTCTCTTAGTCTTTCTAAAACTCTCTCTAGACTCCAAATCTTATTTCAGACTTTAATCTTTTCTAAACTCATTCTAATCTTCTCTAAACACTCAGATTACTCTTAACATCACTAAAACTATCATGGTATCAGAGCCAGGTTAGTGAGAGCCTGAGGTCGTGTGAGATTCTTTGAAGTTACAAGTTTGAAGCTTTGAAGAAACTCTTGTGTGTTCTTGTGTGTTTGAGAGGTTCTGGGTACTTTTCAAGTTCAAGACTAGTTGTGGTGTGTTGTCTGAAGCTACGTGGGTTGAAGATCGAGGCTGTGAAGGTTTCTACAAGTCATTCAACTCAAGATAGAGTTCCTGAAGCTTAGAGAGTTCATCATTCAACATGGAGAGTGGGATGAACATGAACATGAAGGTAGCCGTGTGTTTCAAGGGAAACATGGTGTAGCCATGACCAGAGACATAGAAGAGGAGCTGAGTGAGACTGATGAGGATGAGCCAAGTGATGAGACTGCCGTAAGAGATAGATGTGAAGCTGAGGATACTGAAGAGAACCAGAACCAGAGTGAGACATCATGTGAGCCAACCAGTGTGTGGAGTGGACCAACTACTAGATCAAGGCTGAGAGAACAAGAGGAGAGGCTCCAGGAGATAGCCAAAATCGTGGGTCTTGGATCAAGACAAGGAGATCAAGATAAACCAGCCTGTTGGTTTAATTTAATTACTTTGTAAGGGCTTTGGTTATTGGGCTTTCATTTAATTTAAACCAAAGACAATTAGGATTTTAAATAAACCAATTTCGTGGGTTTAGGATTAGAATTAGAATTAGAATTAGAATTAAACCATCTTGGTTTACTTCTAGGGTTTTCTGTCGATTTCTTTAAGACATGAGGGAGGCAGCTTTGCTTTCTCAACTTTTGAATCTAAGAATTATTCAGTCAACTTCGTTGTCTTGTCTCTAGCTTTCTCTGTTCAGCTCAAGAACATTGATCTCACTTAAAGGAAGGAATTCCTGTGAATCCCATCTTAGACAATACAAGGTGATCTTGTGTCTTTGAGTAGCAAACTATCTCTGTCGCCAATCCACAGGCTCAGGGAGACGACCACAGTTCAAAGGAGAGCTAGTAGCCTCTTAGAACACCCCTATCCGTTCCCCTTCAAGTGATCCAGGAGCAGAAGCCATACCCAGGCTGCACCACCATTAACAATAATCGAGTAAGTTGGAGTGGTGATACATTCCTTTACCCAGTCAATAAACCTATCTGACATATCAAAAGACTTGAGCAAATTCAAAACAAACTCCCAGTGCAAATTATCATACACCTTTGAGAGATCAATTTTCAGACAGCCTCTCCTCGTCTCTCCCTCCTTGTGAAAATCAGTTACCAATTCTGATGCTAGTAGAACATTCTCACACAGCAACCTCTTCTGTATGAACCCCACTTGGTTTCTTTGCACAATGCCATCAACCACTAGCTGGAGTTTCTTCTTAATTGCTCTCGCAATTACTTTGTAGATTGTAGTGCAGAGAGCAATAGGTCTAAACAGGTTCAACTTATCCGCTCCGACTACTTTCGGGATTAGAGAGATTGCTGTCTCATTGAACCCTTTTAGCATCCTACCTCCCTGAAAGAACTCTTGCACTGCCAGCACAGAATCATTTCCAACTACCTCTCAAGCCTCCCAAAAGAACTCCACCAGAAAGCCATCAGGCCCTGGAACTTTACTCTTAGGCATAGAGAAGAAAACGCCTTTAAGCTCCTCCTCTGAAGGAATCATGATTAACTTCTCTTTAATCTCATCTGAGCATCAAAAAGTTACCAGGCTCCTGAGATCCTCCACTGACCAAGGGGTAACCTCACCACTAACAGCTCCAAGCAGGTTTTGGAAATAAGACACCACCATATCCTTAATCTGCGCTTTGTTTATGATTTTTACTCCTTGTGCATTAATCAGATATCTGATCGCGTTCCTCGCTTGATGAGCCACAACCGAGTTGAAATAAAACTTTGTGTTTGCATCTCCATCTTTGAGCCATCTGACTCTAGACTTTCTGATAAAGAACACATTCTGAGCTGCTTCAAAAAACTTCCATTTCTTCCTTGCCACAAATTCTTCTCGGAATAAAGAATCTGTGGGCGCGGTCAGTAGACTTTCCTGAACTCTCTTGAGATTCATCATAGCTTCTTTCGCTCTCTGCTGAATATTTGCAAACCCCACTCTATTAATCTCTATGCAGGCCTTCTTCACTGCTTTCAATCTTTGTTTAAGAGAGAACATCTTTGAACCCATCAGACTGCTCTCACTCCAAGCTGCTTGTATATCGCCCATGAACCTTGGATGGGTAGAGAAGAAAGAGAAGTATTTGAAGCTTGACTTTCTTATCTCTGAGACCACCTCAAAGTCCACTACACAAGGAGCGTGATCTGAGTCTCCTGGAGCTTCATACATTGCTATAATATCTGGGAAACTTTGCTGCCATGAGTCATTCCCCAAAGCTCTGTCTAGTTTCCTGAGAATAGGGTCTTCTGGTCTTCCATTCGACCAAGAGAAGAAAACCCCTCTCGTTTCTAGATCATCCAACCCACAATCCACTAAACACTCCTGCAGCTTCCCCATCCCGCTCACCGGCAGATTATATGAAGCAATAGAAAAGTGCTCAGACGCTGATCGAATCTGATTGAAGTCCCCCAATACAAGTAAAGGGAGCTCTTTCACCAAACTCATTCCCGAGACCATAACCAACTCCTCCCATAAACTCCTTCGATGAATCTCTGTATTGTAACCATAGACAAAGATTGCTGTGAAAGACAAACTAGTCTCCGGTTTAAACACACCACAGACCACCATCTGCGCTGATTTACTGTAGACCACTACCGAGATCGCTGGGTCCCAAACCACCCAAATACGACCTCCTTCTGATCCCGAATAATTTGTATCATAACTCCAACCTGGTACTACTGCCTCCACCACCGCAACAACATTTTCCTCTCGAACATGAGTCTCAATAAGGGCCCCAACTGAAAAACGTCCACTTCTTACCCAATCCTTAACAACTCTCTGCCGATCCGTACTGTTTAAACCCCTCCCATTCCAACTAAATGTCTTCATCATCATAAAATTTTGTGGGGCAGTACCTCAAAACTCACAAATCAGAGATTTTGTTTCCTCTCCGCAGTTCCCCCCACCCCCTGTTTAGAAACGATGGAATCTTGTTCTTAAGCAAATGACCACCTGAAGCATTCCCTAGGACCCTTTGTTCTTTCTTTTGCGCTCGTCTTGCCGCCTTTGGCAAAAGGCAAATATGCTCCTCCTCAGGGGGAACTGGGTATGTAAACTCTTCTATCTCTTCATCCACACCTTGTGAGTCCTCTTTCTTTTTCTTCTTTGAGGCTAAAACTTTCGCTTCCGCCGATGAGTTTAATGGTAGCACTTCCATATCCTTAGATACCAAGCCCTCATTTGCCTCATCACCTGCATAGACAGCGCGATATGATGGGAGCAAAGAAAGGCTTCTTCGACGAGCCCTGGCTCTGGATCTCGACATGGCTCTCCTTTGAGTGTGAGGAGAAGCAACAGAAATTTTAGCTTGCACTACTTCGCTTTCCTGTCCTGGCTGTGAGACCTGAACCTCCATGGGAGCACAGTATGTCGAAACAGAAACTGAGGACGGAGCCAAAGCAACCTTAACCCTGTCTTGTTCCTTCAGCTGCGACTGCGGCTTACTCTTCATCAAGGGCTTGGGGCAGCAGTTCATCAGATGCCCAAACTTTCCACAGTTACAACATTTAGGAGGGAGTTTCGGATACACAATCTTTATTCTCATTGAGTTACTTTCAGAGTCTCTCACCTCCACCACATTGGGGAGAGACACTGACAAATCAATCTCGATTTTGACTTTTGTATACCCGAAGTGGTATGGGTCTAGTCTTGACTTTTCAGTGTGTAACGGTTCTCCCACTGCACTTGCGATCACACTGATACCATCTAATGAGTACAGTTGAGGCGGAACGTTCTTGAGTATGGCCCAAGTAGGAGCGAACTTCAACTCCAGGTCCTGCAAAGACCCCTCTGCCGACCAAGGGAAAACAGAGACTGCGCAATGGTCAACTTGTCAGTAACCCACTTGCAGAAGCCACTCTCTTGACTACACGTTGGGGACGAAGATCAAACATGAAGTCTCTGAAACCATCCTAACAGTGATGTCTCCTAATTTACCCCACACCGGATTTAGATCTGCGAAAATCTTCCCCGGAGGAAGACAAGTTCCGTGGAAATGAGCGACGATGTGGTCCTTCCAAATCTCCGCTGTCTTGAGAAGGACTGAATCTGGTGCTTGAACCACCGGAGTACCGTCTTCGAGGAAAGTTGGGTTGGAAATCTTTCTGAGGTTTCTGAGCGAGGATTTGAGTCTCTGAGCGTACGAAGGGCCCTCGGCTTCAGGAGGCGAGGCTAGGGCGGAGGAAGATTGAAGCTTTGCCTCTAGAGCTGTTTGACAAGCGGACTTCTTTGGAGGAGAAGGATTTCCCTTCTGGTTCCAGCGTAGGCGGCTCACCAGACGGAATCGGCGATTGCGGATCCATGGAGACGGCGGAGGAAATTCTCGACCACCAACGTGAGGTCAGTGGACGGCGCGATTCGGAAAAACCCTAATCGCTCGTTTAGTCGCTGGAGAGAGAAAAATGTTTATGATCCAAGAGCTATCCCCCCTCCCCCCCCCCCCC
>NC_027754.1:513175-524778 GCF_000695525.1 Brassica oleracea var. oleracea | reverse complement strand
AAACCCTAATCTCTCGTTTAATCGCTGGAGAGAGAAAAATGTTTATGATCCAAAAGCTATCCCCCCCCCCCCCCCCCCCCGAAAAATTTGAAGTTCACCTTTAAGATATTTTAACCCGGTTAACCCTTATATTTAATGAATTTAGTTAGGCAGATAGTAGGATATAGCACTTTGCTTCTAGCTGTAGATAATAATAGAACTTTGGGAAACCTCAATAACCAAGCAAAGCATATAGATCTAATATCATGTCACCGAAGGAATAGTGCAAACACATATTGAGTTATCTTAAAAAAAAAAAAAGGAAGATGAAGAAGATTATCCCGGACCTGAATCTGGTGAAATCAATTATCTAAATTTTTTCTTAAAAATTGGATTGAATTTCAAGAATTTGATACTGTAAGGGTTAAAAAAAGATTATTATGTTGTTGTGTTACTTTTACATTTGTCCAGATAGAAGCAAAGAAATATGGTAGATACCCGTACCATGTAAATTGGGTAGAAGTCTGCCTAGTGGTGCAAACGTGAAAGTCACCGAGGCTGCGGAATTCTGAGTTGTAGTAAGCACTACCTACGTACCCAATCACACTCTCAGCGCCCGGATTATAACTACTTTAAGTATTGAATTTAGGAATTTTTTTTTTTTAAAACAGCAAGTATCAATCAAAATCTTTCTTACTAAATATGCATTTACCCGGTCACCCATTGGATGACCAGATGACCATTTCATCTGCTATTCTATTATTAACTCGAGAATCTTTCAGGAATATATATTTTTCAGTTAGTATGAATTTGGTCAATTCATATTCGAACCCTACTTTTGCTAATCACCCTTTGCATGTCCACCAATTGTAACGAATAATTCAACTTGAAGCATCAAAAGTTAAGAAAAATGTATTTCTATAGTTGGAAGAAAGTTAATGCTAGGCCATTACTACTCGCATCAATCTGTATTATAAAGAAATAAATAATAATGTTAAATGCAAGTACTTGGGTGGTGCTATCCATGTGAGTTGTACATTGGGGAGCACAAACTTCCCCACTCCCACGGCCACATTTGTCCCTTTAAAGCTTCTGTTTTTTTTTTTTGCGTGGTGCTCGTTTTGTTATTTATGACTATGATGAGTGAGATCAATACGAAGTCTTTCTCCCTTTAACACTTCAAAAACATATACAAATTCAGTTCCGACACCACCGACGCAGACGGCACACATTTTTGAAGTTCAAGAGCAAATCCCCAACACAAATTCGAGTAGTATACACGCAACAAGTTATTTTAGCAACATATTTTACCAAATAAAAAAAAAAATCACACAAAAACAAAACTCAAGACTTCAATTAGCTTAAAAACCAACTAAAATTCCAAAAAAATCGGCTAGTAAGAGAGTTCGCAAGCGAATGTCTCTGATTTAAATTCAGAGTAGTTTCAGATGTTTTAGCAGAACTTTTTACGTGCTTACTATCATCACTTAGTTGGACATTATGATGAATATCTCTTTGGTCCCAATGAAAAAAAAGATTCGTAACTAAACAATTCTAAAAGTTCTAAATCTAATACAGAAAATAGCACACGATTAAACAGAGTGGTCAAGAGTTGTGTACTCATGTCATGGAAATACTTAATTAGCGGGGGGAAAAGTCGGTCAAATGATGGGCTTAAACTTGAAGTAATCATCGTGTTAGAACGTGTTACTGCTTTAGCTTTGCTATTAAATTTCGCCGTTTGTGCGTATAAACACGCTATCACATCAGTCCACGTGGAGTCATTTCCACGCGCTCGCCGGAATAATTACGTTACGAGCGAAGAAGTCGAGTCAAAGGGTCCAAAGAAGGGGAAGGTTACAATCATCTTCCGTTGAAGCGGACACGTCAGCAGACAAATAGCATACGTGGCAAGGTCCCACTGGTGACCGACAAGTTAGAAGAAGAACTTACGGCGCAGATTTAGCAGTCCGACTAACGTGCGCTCTGAAAACTACATTAAATACTCTGTTGTTTTTCTCCCTCTCCCTCTCCTTCTGTTGTCCATGGCGGTGATGAGACCAGCTCAAAACCAACAGGTCAACATTCATCGATCCTCAATCTGAAAACAAGATGTTTCTTTTATTTGCCTGAAGGATCAAAAAGCTGTGTTCTTCTTCCTAGTTGCTCCTCCGTAGATCCTTGTCGGTAATCTGCTTCTTTTCTACTTAGCTTGGCTTGGAGTTTTATTTTTGTTTCTCTACTTGTGAGCTCAGATTTAGCTTTGATTCGCTACCTGTTTTTAGGATTTGGGAAAGTATCAATGTTGTTGTGATCTTGAAAGACTCTGCATGACTCCGAGGGTTGCGATGAGGCGTCGGTCAGCAGAAGCGGCTCCTACCGAGCCAACGGAGAAGGGAAACGAGGGGAAGAATCAGAATAATCGAATCTATTTGTTGGTCTCTTTATCACTCTTTTTCTGGGCGCTCCTCTTCTACTTCCATTTTACTGAGAAACAGATCCAGCTGCAACCTCAACCATCATCATCAATCTCTCTTCGAGTACATAAGTTCCCTCTCGATCCTCCCAAAGAGAAAGAGCCTTTAGTAACAACACTCCCTCCTGCTCCAGTAATAGTGGAGAAACAGGAGTTTCCGTTTGTAAGAGCGTTGAAGACAGCAGACAACAAGAGTGATCCCTGTGGAGGCAAGTACATCTACGTTCACGATCTCCCCGCCAAGTTCAACGAGGATATGCTCAGAGACTGTAAGAAGCTTAGCCTCTGGACCAACATGTGCAAGTTCACCACCAACGCTGGCCTTGGCCCTCCTCTTGAGAATGTCGAAGGTGTCTTCTCCGATCAAGGCTGGTACGCCACTAATCAGTTCGCTGTTGACGTCATCTTCAGCAACCGGATGAAGCAGTACAAATGCTTGACGAACGACTCTTCCCTCGCTGCTGCCATTTTTGTTCCTTTTTACGCTGGTTTCGACGTTGCTAGGTACCTGTGGGGGTACAACATCTCGACCAGGGATGCTGCTTCTCTTGAGTTGGTTGATTGGCTCATGAAGCGGCCTGAGTGGGAGATCATGAGAGGTAAAGACCATTTCCTTGTGGCTGGTAGGATCACTTGGGACTTCAGGAGGTTGTCTGAAGAAGAAACTGATTGGGGGAACAAGCTTCTCTTCTTACCAGCTGCCAAGAACATGTCTATGCTTGTCGTCGAGTCTAGTCCATGGAACGCTAACGATTTCGGGATCCCTTACCCGACCTACTTCCATCCAGCGAAGGACTCTGAGGTGTTTGAGTGGCAAGAGAGGATGAGGAACCTCGACAGGAAGTGGCTTTTCTCTTTTGCAGGAGCTCCGCGACCCGACAACCCCAAGTCCATCAGAGGGCAGATCATCGATCAGTGCACAAACTCAAAGGTTGGGAAGCTGTTGGAATGCGATTTTGGGGAGAGCAAGTGTCATTCGCCGAGCAGCATTATGCAAATGTTTCAAGCCTCTCTCTTCTGTCTGCAGCCACAGGGAGACTCTTACACTCGAAGATCGGCTTTTGACTCTATGCTTGCCGGTTGCATACCTGTCTTCTTCCACCCGGGCTCGGCTTACACTCAGTACACCTGGCATCTACCCAAGAACTACACAACCTACTCGGTGTTCATCCCTGAGGATGATATTCGGAAGAGGAACATGAGCATAGAGGAACGACTCCTGCAGATTCCACCAGAGCAGGTCGAGATCATGAGAGAGAACGTGATAAACCTCATCCCAGGGCTGATCTACGCAGATCCGAGATCAGAGCTGGAGACGCTGAAGGATGCATTTGATGTCTCGGTGGAGGCCATAATAGACAAGGTGACTCGGTTAAGGAAGAACATGATCGAAGGTCGAACCGAGTATGACAACTTCGTGGAGGAGAACAGCTGGAAGTATGCGTTGCTGGAGGAAGGCCAACGGGAAGCTGGGGGACACGTGTGGGATCCGTTCTTCTCGAAACCAAAGCCTGGAGAAGATAGCAGTGGTGAAAGCAATGGAGGAGGCACGACCATTTCGGCAGATGCAGCTAAGAATTCATGGAAGAGTGAACAGAGAGATAAGACGCAGTAAAATAAAAGAAGACAGAACCAACCAACATTTTGTTTACATATAGCTTTTGGTTTATTAATTATTATACGGACAAAAATTGATTTGTGTTTTGTTGTTGTATTTGGTATCAAAAATGTAGTTTCCCCATAGACATCAGTTTGTTTCAGCATATTGTTGCATCAGTTTCAGCAACCCAGAGAGATTGATAATGACAGAGTTACCCTTTTCAAGTTTAGCTCAAATCAGTGCTATGATTTAACCAATCATGTATTGTATAGTAAAAAAACGGATGTGTTTTTGTTTTATTAGCAGTAAATAAAAAATTCAAGGTATGCTGGTGGCATGTGGAGTGGAATAAAACTCTAGCCAGGAGCTCCACAAAGCTTACTATTCTTTCTCTTCTTAGCTTGTCCCTGGCTTTTCTGGTTCGGAGGGTTTGTAGTCTGTAGCAGCCGAAGGAGGAGCAAAGTCAGAGATGTCGATTCTCAAGGTTTGTTGGGGTCCATCGTCTGAAGGGACGTGGACAAGTGCGTCCATTATGAGAATGTCCCACTCCCTTTGCTGTAGAAACCCAAACAAGCTATCTTCTGTTCCAAAGAAACCCAAAAGAAAAAGTAATAAGTAGTGAGAATCATCATCATCAACATAGGCGTTCTGAGAATATTTACCTCCATTGCGAACAGCTTTGAGATGCAGGATTCCAGTGCCTTGTGGGCCAACCACAGGAAAGGAACAAGACACTGAGTGCCTTTGCTGAGAAACAGCTAGTGAGGCATTGTACCATGGCCCTTTCTCAATTGGCTCTCCTATGGCTTCGATCATAGCCTTGTTCCTCATCACCTTCTCCATGGCCTTGCTGAAAGTCAACCATACAAAAGACCAACAATTTTGAGAAATCACCAATGCAATGCAACTGCTACATTCTTCAAAATCATGTCATGTAATGTCAGTAATTTGGAGATACGATTGTTCTGGTCATTACTAAGGCTTCTTAATTGATTCCTAGTGAGGTGAGGAAGAAGAAGAAGTAACATTACTTATGAAATTGGCGACACAAGCACAAGAATACAAACGAAGTATCAGACTAAATCCTTGTAAACGGGGGCTTTGCAGTGAGCGATGTCAAAACGGTGCTCTCAAGCAAAAGGTTACTTACTCTGCTAACTAGATGCATAAAAACAAGCCAAAATGGAAATAAATACCGATTGAACTACAAGCGCCAAGAGCTGAATATTGGTTTGTTGTCTTTCCATGTTAAACTAAATGATTAAACAAAACCTGTTGTCTAACTAAAATCATTCACTTGCTTTTGAACTCAGTCACTCAAATATAAAGTATGTTGTTCGGAATACAATCAGAACGAACAAGGACAAAACTGATCCACAACTAGCAGTACCTGAACTAGAATGCATTTTCGTTTCTTTAAGTTTATTACCTGCTACATCGGCGATAGATAGAAAGGTCGTCGAGGGCACTCAAAGCAACACCACCGGTGACTGTAATCAGGACAAAAGACACTGCCTTCCGACCAAAAGACCCCAATGTCCCATTTTCTTTCGCTGCTTTGTCGGAGGAGCTGTTCCACATTACATTTAACAATCATAGATAACATAAAATGATGCTGCGTATCTTTCTCTAGACTCTCAGCTCATTAGGTCTAAATGAGCTATGGATCTTTCTACCAAAAGGGACATGGATCTTTCTACCAAAAGGGACATGGATCTTTCAACGAAACCAAACAATAACGATTTTCTAATCTCGATCAAAGCCGGAAAATCGAATTCCATGGTCAAATGAAAACGAGTAACAAGCTCACAGGTCAAAATCGGAGTCTGGATCGGGTACCTTGAGGTCGAAGATCGTTTGAACACAGAAGTGAACCGCCTCGCAAACATCTTCTCTCAGGTCAATTTTTCGACGATTTTGACCCGAGTCACTCGCTGATTTGGCCCGGAGCACGTCGGTAGGGGGAAGATCTATAGGGTTTTGGGTTTTGCAGCCACCATTTAGAATTTCTTTTTCAAAATATTTACTTTGTTGAAATAAAAACAGGATAAAATAATATCTTTATCAATTTTGTTTGTCATCTTTTAGATTAACTAGAGGCGGTCCCGGGCGTTATTTTCAAAAAATGTAATTTAATTTAAACTCTTATTTCATATATAATGTGCATATTATAATTTTATATAAAGAATTGTAAAAGTTTTAAAATTGAACTCAAAATTAGCTTTTTCTTAATATTAAAATGTACATTAAGCAAAAAAAAAGATAAACTTGTTTATAATCGTTATTCCTTTATTTCTATTTTGGTATCCTTTGAATTTTTAAGCTACTGTTTTTTTTGGTAATGTACCCGAAACATTGCAGCAGCTTCGTCCCATACTCCCATAAGACCTTCCTTTGAATATTCTCAATGTTCGCTCCATTATCACCAATCTTTCTCTTTACTACATGTTCTTCCTCCATTTTTTTGCCTCTTGCTCTACACCAAACTTCTTTCTTTAGCCTTCTTAGCCTTCTCAGTTGCTTCTGCGAGAGTCTCCATTTTCCCAAACCCTATCTTTGTTTATTTATTCCAACCTCTCTTTGCTTATTTTCTCTGTTTCTCTGGCTACTTCGATCTCAGAATTTCTGCAACCCTTGTGTTGGCTTTTTCTTAAGCCTCATGAGTACACTTGCTAAGCTCATATTACTCTGTTAGTGACAGTGTTAGGCTTGATGGACAATCAACATTGTTTTACTTGAAAGCATGTTCGCTCTCGAAAACCTTGATGGCAGCAGCTAATGCCAACCTCTAAAAATCTTTAGCAGCCTCAATTTCTTCTTAGCTGCAAATAAACTGCTCTCAATTGTACCTGGTCGAGCATTTTCTTCCTTTGCCTCTTCTCAAAACATTTGCAGCTTTTCACAAGCAAGGCCAGGATGGTCTCGCTTCATCAGCTTCTTGAGTTGCTTGCTGCAACTGCTTCAGTAGCTCCACCATTTCCTCGCTGGCTTCCTTTCCTTGGACTCAGCAAGAACGATTTTTATTTCGTTCTCATCTTCTAGAGTAGTTATCTCTATAGATTCCATTCCTTTTGTATGAAACTTGTTCTGTAATGAGATATCTCTGGTTGCTACCAAGTCGTATGTTCCCTCCTTCGGCTTATATGTTTCAATATGATCATTCAAACATCAAGGAGATACGTCGCAAAAGATGAAACTGACACCAATCTATATCACCAGCGATCTCTGATCTCTTATGAACCTAAATGAGAGGTATTGTTAAAATTGTTAGTGGTTAGATCAAAAATCTTAATAACTCTGCTTTTCACTTGCATTACCATAATAACGAGTGGCAGTTGTGTATATACATATATTCAGCATCAGAGTAGATTCCAAGCTTAAGCTTTGCTATGAACATAATCTGATAAAGCTTTGATAATCGTAACTAGGTTTCCCTGTCAGATATATCAGAAACACATCTCAGTTTCATTCTTAAATTGTCAAAACATCTCAGTAAAAAAAAATCAGGTATAGAAATACTAAAAGAGATAAGTAAAACAAAGTAACGAACACCAAACTATACGTATGTTGATATACTTGCTACCTATTGCAGAGAGACCACTTGAAACAAATGCATCAGTTGCTGAGAAACTCATATTATTTTTAAATAATGATAATTAATCTATCAATCTTGTATCTGATTGCTTTTCTTAATAATAGAATCAATAATCACGGGTTTGTTTAATATGAGAGTTCATTGATGTTACGCTGAAAGTGATTCTAGCTTCTTTTTTTTTTTGTCATCTGTTAGATTAATAAAAGGTCATCAAGACCAACATTTATGCAATATGCCTCAAAAACTCAATGGAAACTACACTAATAGCAAAAACATATATAAATTTTCGCAGTTGTAAAATCACAAAGAAACAAACGTTTATAATTAAGCGTAAGACAGAGATATTAGATCAGTGTGAGGTTCAATGTTCCAAATACGCACCGTTTGATCAAAAGAATCATAAGCAGGCTTTGTCCCCTGGGATAGTAGATAAGAATTAGCGCTGAGATCTGCCTCAGACTTCTTTCTGATCCTCACGACTCATATCCTCTACGGTTGAAGCCTTCCCTCTTCCTTTCCCTTGGATTATGTATATCCGTTTTGGGCAATCCAAAGGGTCTATGCTCTACATCTAATTGACAATAGGGAAAGAAATTAAAGTCACTATTTTTTTCGTAAAAGAAACTTGAAACAGGATACAAAAAAGTAAGCACCTACCGAATATGAAAATGTACACGCTTGTTTGGTAGATAATTTTATATCAACATCTTTTCCATCAGTTCAACGCAACATCTTAAAATCCTCATGAGATTCCTCAGCTTGTAATCTTCCAAAAAAACAGAATCATGAAGACTAATGAGTTTCCATCAATAGCTGTAAGATACAAAGAGAGTCTGAAAGCTTATCAGAAGCGCCTAATCTACTTGGGTGGTTTGAAATTGACAATCAAGCAACATCTATAAAAGTAGATAATGCGTTTACTTTGATCCAAAATGCACAATATATTTGAGAAAGAACATGTACATTGTATATGTATACGCATATAGTCTCTTATGAAAAATGCAATGAACTTGAACACGTTGACACGCATTTCTTGCTGTCTTTATCAACGATGTCCCCACTTCCTTGGACTGTCCAAAACCTAATCAATCCCATTCCCAACTACAAACCAAACCAAGTTAATTTTGTTTGTGAGTTTAATGTATGAGATCGAATCAGAAAGAAAACCAAACCGATATTAACTAATATAGCTACCGCTGTAAGATTGATATACTTTACTTCTTCAATCTTAAACTCGTTGATATTACAAAAGCACGAAGCTAAATGTAATACATTGGTTCCAAAAAATCCCCTAATACCATTAGCATAACGAATAAGGATTATATAACTGAAATTCAAAAGATTTTTAAAATAAACCAAAAAAAAATACCAAAGAAAGGGATACATCATGAAGACATACTATCTGCCAGCTTAAGCTTCATCATCTGAATAAGCTTCAAAGAATACTCATTCGCCTCCCATCTTGGAATTGAGCACAAACACAGGAAATGGTTTCCATGGAAGGAGGATTGTACATTGGATCTATTGTCGGATTTCTAGTTAGGGCTTCGAGGAAATCAAAGTGAAAACTGAAACCGATACACTTGCTTTGATCGGAGTTTGAATAGATCGTGATATCCAAAGAGGAACAACAAATGGTCAAGCATCTTAGTTAAAAGAAGAAGGGGAAAGGGCGAAGAGATGAGATGTCGAAGAGATTCATGCCTGGCCGTTTTAGGGTTACTAAAGAGCGAAGAGATGAGATGTCGACATTATAAGATTTTCTCAGATTTGGGCTTCTTCCCTTTTCACGGATCGAAAAAAATTAACAGCCCAAGATCAACTCAATTTCGGTTTGACGTGGAGGAAAAAACCAACCCCATTGGATGATTTTAATTGGTGACGTGGACACTCTCACCATTCATCTTATTATCCTTTTAGTATAGTATAGATATTAAAACTTAACCGAGTTTTACACAAAAACGGCAACGGTTTCCAGAGGCAACAACCACCATAATAACATTACTATCTGACGAACTAAACAAACATTTAACCATTACCTATAAACAAAAAGGGAACAAGATCACTAAAAACTTTCGGAGCTAAAGACTTGTTAAACATAAAGAGAAGCAAATCGAACGGCAAGTCGGGTTACGCGAGAAGACGTTGAAGGTCGAAATTATTTGGGGTGATAGAAGAGCTCCAAGAGAATCACAAGCACTAATAACTCAAGAACAAGCTTCCACTAAGGAGAGACATGAGAAAATGGATCTTCACCCGAGTAGTCGACGAAAAATACGTTGACAATCAAACTACTCACAAACCAAATACGATTGAGCTTAAGCTTCTCAGTCCTTTACCAAAGAATCCGGAAAATCCGTCGGTTAAAAGCCAAGGAACAGAACTTCACCGCCACGACGCTTCACAATGAACAAGGCTACAAGAAGCACAGAGGTCAGACGATACCTTGACACAGAGAAACTCAATAAGCGACAAAACGCCACAAAGGACATACAAGAGTCCCTATGGTATAATTGTATTTTTATCTTTTAATAAAACTTCTTTTGATCATTTTCATTTTTGAGGGCTATTTTTGTAAAAATAAATTCAAAAGAGTCATTCTAGAAAATTTCTCTTAATTTTTTGCCTATATAAAAAAAATAAAATAATAGCCAAATTAAACATAATTTCAGTCTTTGTAGCTTAAAAGCGTTATATAAAATAATATATGATGAATGCGTCTTTGTCAAAACACATCTCATTTTTTTAAACAACTTCTCAGTAAAATATTCATTTCAGTGATACTTTGCAGTTGACACACTGATCCTCCAAACGAATATCAAAAAATTTCCATTAAAAAATAGAAGATGGACAAATCCGAAATTTGATATTTGCGTCGTAAGATCATATCAACATTTATAATTTTGTATTAAACCCTTTGTCATTTTGTTGTTAAAAATATATCAAACAAATCCTTTGGACTGCAATACAAAAATGCGTTTGATATCCTCAAAATTTCCTACACACAAATATTGAAATTGGATGGTCTTTATATAGAATAGGAGGCATCCATTGTTTGCATGGATACTCTGTTATATATACCTCCTACTAGCTCTTGTCTTGAAGCTGAAGCAGTTGCTTTGCCTATGGCTGCCCAGCAACTCAAAAAGGTTTTCTTACACTACAAGAAAACAGCGGCATACTGAGGGAAAAAATCGTCGGTATGTCGTCGGGATAAGGCTATTCCGACGACATACCGACGAAAAAAGTTGTCGGAAATAATTCTTCGGAAATTCATTTTTCCTCGGAAATTTCCGACGAAATTCCGAGGAACTGAATTTCCGAGGAAACTCCGAGGACCACTAGATCGTCGGAAAGTTCCTCGGAATATACCGAGGGAGGACTTCCTCGGTATATTCCGAGGAAATTTCCGATGGTCCAATCCTCGGAATTTCCGACGAAATCTTCCTCGGAATTTGCATCGGGAATTTCCGAGGAGCGTGGCCCTCGGAAATCTGAAATATAAATAGCCAAATTTAAATAATATAAATTGATGATAAAAAAAAATCAAGAAATAAATAAATTGAACTTTAAAAAACAGAACTTACCGATTCAACGATTTCGTTGATTCGAAACCGGGACAAGTTGGTCGAAGCCGTCGAAGCGTCATCTTCGGTTTGAAGCTGAGACACTTCGTCTACCACCTGAGTTTGGACCAGGTCGACCACGTCCCTCACAAGACCGTCATCAATCTAGCCGGTCTTCTTGTTGGTATACGCCCTCCTCATTAGGGCGAGATCATCAACCGGCTCGCCATCATTTTCTTCCGCCTTGAAAAAAAACATAAATTAAAGAAACATTAGAAATTAGAGGAAATGCACAATAAATTAAATTTCAAAACTTAAATAATTGAAGAAAAAACGGCTGAACTTACCATGCGATCTCTCAGAGAGGCAATAGAACGAGAACCCAAG
>NC_027754.1:503923-509006 GCF_000695525.1 Brassica oleracea var. oleracea | reverse complement strand
CACTCAAATATAGATGAGTCCAAACATCCCACTCTTTAATAACCTTTCTATTTTTACAATTAGAGCAAGAACATCTTAACATACCTGTTTTTGCTTCCGGTTGTCGGTGAACTAACCCCATGAATTCGGTTATACCTCGTTGGTATTCTTCCGTAAGCAATCTCGTGTTCGGATCCAAATGAGGTCGATCGATCCAAGAACGAAAATAATTTGAAGAAGACATGTTTTTTATGAATCAAATTCATGTGTAAAGAGAGTAAGAGGGAGGATGAAGATATGAAGTGAATGAAGAGGAAGAGGGGTGCTTGTATTTATAGTTGAAATCCTGCCGACAGACCGAAGAAATTCCGACGGAATTCCGACGGAAACGGCTAGTTCGTCGAAATTTCCTCGGAATTTTTAAAATCCCCCAACGGCTCTCTAACGGCTATAATATATCCTCGGAATTCATCAGTTTTTTCCGAAGAATACCTTTTTCCTCGGTATTCCATAAGAATATTCCGACGGATTTGTATTTCTTCGGAATTCCGTCGGTATATTCCGAGAAAATTCCTCGGGATATTCCGAGGATTTCATTTTACGTCGGAATATCCGTCAGAATACCGCTGTTTTCTTGTAGTGTTATACTCATGTTGTCTTTGTAGGTGACGGTAAGCTGGTTTATCAGCTGGACTCTGGAGACTATTAAATGACAATGAGGCAGCTACACTTTCATTGCATTATCATCAGCCAACGAATTTTCGTTTCAGTATGTTCCAAGAAGCTATCTGTCTTTTGTAGATAGTCTATAGCAAAACTAGCAAGACTTAGAGCAACATTAGTGGTACAAACCCACCAAGTTTCTCAAAAAGACAAACTTATATTATTTTATTTTTTTAATTTTTATAAGTGTTGGCACACTAACTAAAGGAAAATGACCATTTTCGACTTGAACAATTTTGGTCGTGCTTTTTCATATCCGAAAAAGAGCAAGTGCGAATTTATACCTAAACCGTAAAATTATGATGTAATACAAAAACCTACCTTGATTAAGTAACCGTTAATCAATTGTTAAGTTTGAGTGAGTCAGCGTCCAAGTGGCAAATGATATGTCGAGTGAAGCTTAAAACAACTTTATTTTATCGTTTTGAATTAAAATAATTAATTTTATAAAAATGACAATACAACCCAAGATCGAACCCGAGTATCACTCAAGCAACAAAGGAAGCGACATTATGGTGTAAAATTTGGGTATAGATTTCAAATAATTTTACGTTTCACACTTATTTTTTCGGGTATGAAAAAACACCAAAATTATTGAGGTAAGAAATGATATTTTTCTCCACTAATTAACTGCCACATGTAGAATTGGTTTCTGAAGGTTTTAAAAAGGTATTTTTATGAAGGTATTCTCTTTCCTTTTCTCTAATTATTTTTTACTTTTAATGGTTAGAGATTCTCTGAGAGCTCGCAACTAATCTATGTCAGGTTTTTGTGTAACTTTGTATATATTTTAATAAAAGTTGGGTTGAAAATAAAAAGAAAAAATGACTAGGATAACACTAAAAAAGTTTTTGTCACAAATATACCCTCTAAAAATAAAAATGACCAAAATATCACTTAATGTTTTATCAAAAGAGATAAATATACACTTATATCCCGATGGTAAATTAATTTAGACATTAGGGTTTAGAGTTAAGGCGTGGAGTTTAGGATTTAGGATTTAAGGTTTAGGGTTTAGAGTTTAAGGTTTAGGGTTTAGAGTTTAAGGTTTGGGATTTAGAGTTAAGGGATTGGGTTTAGAATTTAGGGTTTAGGGTTTAGAGTTTAGAGTTTAGGGTCTAGAGTTTAGAGTTTAGGGTTTAGAGTTGGGGAGTGGAGTTTTGGGATAAGATTTCAAATTTTGAAAAATAAAAAAAATTAAATTTTTCAAAAGATAAAATGCTATTTTGGTCATTTTAGTTTTTGAAAGCTATTTTTTGTGACATAAACTTAGAAACGCGATAATTTGGATATTTGCCCACACAGAAAAATGAAAACAAAATAACAAAAAAATGGGTGTAAGCCCATGTGCAGCCCACTAAGACAAATTTTCGCCGACTCGGAAGCCGAAACACGATCTTTAAACTGGAACCAGGAGAGAGACAGCGATAACTCTTGTTCTAAGGATCCCTATTTACGCGCGCCAAGTGGGAAAATATACTTTTCAATCTTCGGACGTTCATTAGCTTTCTCCCGAGGGTTTTGGGGTTTATCATGAATCTTTAGGTGAGAATTTTGATTCCGTAATTTGATCATCTTTCTACTGTCTAGGTTCCGAGGATTTCAGATTCGATTGTGTTTAGTGTAGGCTTTGCATTATTTACTTATTTATTGAATAGCCTTGTTTGCACGATGATTGGCCACTCTTAACATGTTTTTTTAGCTTCTATCCTAGATTTTGGGCAAAACGATTGCATCAGGATTGAGTTTGCATGATGAACAGCTTCATTTCTTACCATCTGTTTGCTTGTTGCAGATTCAAAATCTGTTTGGTCATGTGGTGAATCTATTTGCCATTTTCAAAAGTCTGCTTAATTTTTTTTCTTTGGAGGACAACAATGGAGACTCGTCCGTTTAGGTCAATGAGTAGCCTTGCACTCACTTCTTCAGTACCAAACCCTTCAGTCAACGCAGACATATCCTTCAGTTCAGAACACAATCAATCCATGGCAAGCCCCTATCATTTGCTCTCTGCTAATGGTGGAGCAGTTGGTCATATCATGGCTTCTCACATTGGAAGCAGCAGTGACACACCATTCATCTCTGAGATATTAGATTGGGATCATCCAGACCTTTTCGATTTTCCTTTGGATATTCCCATTCAAACCAATCAAATGGATGACATTTTGGCAGAATTGGATGAAGAATTGATTACTGATGATGAGAATCCATTAATGTATGCTCTCTTGAACGATCTTTTCCTCAGACACAAGTTCCACCTCTGCTGCTTCCAAGGTTGTTGCGATAAATGTTGTGTTTCTCTAGTCTCTAAATATCAGTGCTTTTATCTTCCTTAGCACATGAAGGAAGGAAGGAAGGAAGTGATGTTTTATAAGGATATAATTGTTAGAGTTTCAGGTCCAGGAACCAACTATGCAATCGCAGATTCAACAACCCCAAGTTGTTCTGCACCAGACTTCTCCGATTGTTAGGACTGTATCCTCAAACAGTTTCACCAGTAATAATACTGCGGCTGCTAAGGGACGTGTGCGTTGGACCCCAGAGCTTCATGAAACTTTTGTTGAGGCTGTTAACCAGCTTGGTGGCATGGAAAGTGAGAGCATCTTCTCTCTGCATTTTCATAGTTTTTTTAGATAAAGAGTTAACAATGATGATGAAGCTCTGTTTTTTGCTGATTCAATGTCTTCTTTTAATCAGACGCAAAACCCAAGGCGGTGCTGAAGCATATGAAAGTCCAAGGCCTGACTATATATCATGTCAAAAGTCACTTGCAGGTTAACTTTTTGTTTCTTCCTAGCGTTTGATTCCACAGAAATAGTCTGCCCATAAAAGCTAACATTATTTTTGTTATATAAATTGCAGAAATATAGGACAGCTAGACATGTACCAGAACCATCAGAAGGTAGATACTTGATGAATGTTCGTATGCTTCTTTCTTATGATAAGGAGAAAGTATTACTGCTTCTTTTTTTAATTTTTTTTGTATATCTTTCTTATTATCTTGATATGTCGTCTGATGGGTTTTAGCAGGTTGGCGAGAGAAGAAGTTGACACCGGTTGAGCATGTTACATCTCTTGATACGAAAAGGTTTGGTAACATCACAGTTCACAAGTAGCTACACCATTTCTAAACCAGATTGTGTCTAAAGAAACCAATATTTTGATTGATGTAATGTAGTGGGATGTATATATCTGAGGCGCTGAGAATTCAGATGGAAGTTCAGAAGCAACTGCATGAGCAGCTCGAGGTAACGATGGACACATGATATGCTCCTTGTAATTCGTTGCATGCAAACAATAAATGGATTTGTTTCAGATTCAAAGGAAGATGCAACTTCAGATAGAAAAACAGGGAAAGGCACTTGTCATGATGATTGAGAAGCAAAATATGGAGTTTGGCAAACCTGAACAAGAAGAAGAGGCAGAGGCAGATTCTCGGAGATCAAAGCGTCCAAGAAAAGGTTGAATGAAGACAAGGTTTCTCGGAATGATAGATGTTGATGATGATAAAACTGAAAATGGTGTTTTTGGTGAAGCTTGTAGAGTTTTGACTTATTAGAAGAAGACTAGGAGCTTTCTTTTTTCTTATTAGGGAAACTATTTTTTCGTTGATAAAAAAAAAAAAGAAAAAAAAAAAAGGAAACTATTTTTTCTTACTATTGTATTTATTCTTTCTGATTAATATCATCAGCACTCTATCTAGGAAGAAACAAAAAAATAAAAAGAGAGTTATTTTTCCAATCTTTGAGAGAGTTATTTTTCCAATCTTTGAGAGCAGATTCTCTAGGTTTATTGTTTTAGGTGTTGACTACGACGAAATGATATTTTGGACCTGTGTTTCTGATTTTACCGTTTTTAATTACACAAATTCAAATTAGTACTAGTAAGTTACTCTTTTTTCTTTATGGAAGGTTTTTGTAAATAAATAAATAAATGAACGAAAATAATTAAAAGAAAGATGGATAATAAAACGGGAATAAGAGCATCAGAGAGAACGTCCACGTCAGCTTGAAAAATCGTCTAATAGGAAGGTTGCTTTTTGCCACGTCACACATATATAGGTTTGGACGATTTTTTGTTTTCTGTAGGTTATGGACTCTTCTTTCTGGGCAAACCAAAAGAAAGCCCGTCTCACCTACCTCTTCTTCCTGATTCGCCTTTCTAGGGTTCATCGTCACTTTGATGATGATGCGGTCATCAAATCAGTACCTGAACCAGAGGCCAAGCAGTTGCACCAATCAGCTAACCAAAGGACCAACCAGGATATGCGTTCAGTAAAAACGGTGTGTCTTACCAACAAGGAGGAATTTGGCCATGAAACCAATTTTCATGCATTCTACACTCAACAAGGAGTCAGGAACAATTATATGAATTTTACAAA
>NC_027754.1:502242-503435 GCF_000695525.1 Brassica oleracea var. oleracea | reverse complement strand
CTCTCAAGACTCAAGAGAATCAAACCGTCCAGATACAAAACCAGAATCAAATCCCTTGAAGAAAGCTTTTGGATCCAAGATATCTTCCAACGGCTAGTTTTATCGGTTTTCCTTATTTGTTTGCTTCTTTCTTTGTTTTAGTTTTCTAGATAAGTTAAGGCAAGAACCTATATAAGCTCTGTCTAGTCTTCATTGTAAGTCACCTTTCAATCCTTAAGAAATAATATTCAGTTTGTTTATTTTTATCAAAGAGAGTCTTTGAATAGAAATCTGTCTTTAGGATACTTGAGTGATTCTTGTGTTCTATTGATTCGTCTAGCATAGGTTGTTTGTGTGATTCAACAGCCAGTGTTATTCCAGATTGAAAGAGTCAATCAAACCCACGGATTGAGAGAGTCAATCATCATCTGTCCAACATCATCTATCCATCTTCCATCTTCAATCTTCTATCCATAAACCATTCCATCCCTTTATCTATTTAGTTCCTGTTCTTGTTTTAATTATTCATAAACTCATTGTTCTTCATTGTTACCAGGTTAGATTGGGTTAAAAGGAACAGCAAGTCGGCCATCTTCACCATCTTTCCATCCGGTCTACATCCTTACCGATACGATCCCCCCCATCGCCCATCCATCTCATCGACCCAGCTTCCCAGCCTGCAACACTTTCGAACCGTTGGTGCTACAATCTGAGCACTCTCCTAGACAGGTGAAAGATAAAATCCTGAACTATATGTTTTTTTTTTAATTTGTGAGCAGATTGTATTTTTTTTATAACTCGTGTTGGATTTGGACCGGAGAGAAACAAACAAAGAAGATGGTGATTGAAAATACATGTATCTCCACTATTTTGATTACCGAAAATATAAAGTGATTCTTTTATCTACAAAATAAAAATTATAAATTTTCAAAATTTAACAATTTTGAGAATGGATTTCCGCTTTCTCATTATTTACTTGACATTTATTTTTAGGACTATTTTTTTTGCCATCTATTTTTATTAAAAGGCCAAAGTCCATAACCGAAAAAGATACAAAGTCCGAAGGTCCAACCGAACACCAACCCCAACAAACGGCCTAAATTAAGCCCACCAAGCTTAAACCGGCCCAAAAAACCCGACTAAACACATGTTGGTTTATGTATAAAAGAGAAAGACACGTGTAATCCCTCAACAGCGAGGGTTCTACGCGTCAC
>NC_027754.1:493697-496753 GCF_000695525.1 Brassica oleracea var. oleracea | reverse complement strand
TTTTTATCAAAGAGAGTCTTTGAATAGAAATCTGTCTTTAGGATACTTGAGTGATTCTTGTGTTCTATTGATTCGTCTAGCATAGGTTGTTTGTGTGATTCAACAGCCAGTGTTATTCCAGATTGAGAGAGTCAATCAAACCCACGGATTGAGAGAGTCAATCATCATCTATCCAACATCATCTATCCATCTTCCATCATCAATCATCTATCCATAAACCATTCCATCCCTTTATCTGTTTAGCTCCTGTTCTTCTTTTAATTATTCATAAACTCATTGTTTCTCTTTGTTTACAGGTTAGTTTGGATAGAAAGGACTAGCAAGTCGGCCATCTTCACCATCTTCCCATCCGGCCTCATCCTTACCGATAAGATCGACCCATCATCCATCCATCTCATCGACCCAGCTTCCCAGCCTGCAACAGATGATCCGATTCCTTCTACCAGCAATGGCGGTTCTGAAATGGCGTGAAACTCGACACTTCGTCACTAATCTTCGCGTTGGAGTCTGTTCATGTCGTTCCCGTTTCGATTCTTCACCTCCCAACGGTTTCAAGTCGCATTGATTCAACATAATTAACCAAAACTTAACTCTTCCTGGCCACTACAACCAAGATCTCGCATTCAAAGACTCTTATCTAGCTTCGAGGCGGTGACTCTCACCTATAAAAAGGTATGGCTTGGCTTCATCTTTGAGCATCATCCTCACAGATCCTAAAATTGAGAGAAATATTATATTCTGTATAATGGCTACCTCATCTGTCTTGCTCTCTGATTTGGAGGCTGGAAGTTGTTCTTCTTACACGGTGGAGGTTCGGCTGCTCATATTCTGAAAGCAAGAATGTGATCATGTTGGTTGAATCTAAACGTGATCATGTTTGACTTAGTAATTCATTATGAGACTTACCAGAAATCTCTTGCGGAGCACCAAAACCCAGACACGTTGAAGAGGCTGAATGAGGCTGATAGAGCCAAGAAGATTTGCCGTATAAATAGTATTTCGATCCCACTATTGGTGAGGCGGAGCGTCAAAATGGTAACCTGGTTTTGCAGTTCTATCTTGGTAAAGCGAGTTATACTAACATCATTTTGTGTTTGTAATACATGTAATAAGTTATTCAAGGAGCAGGAGTATCATGATGCTGTGAGACATCACACTGAAGCGATACAAAGAAATCCAAAAGAACCAACAGTAAGTCCAATTCTAATCATCTTTGCTTAACTGTTGTGTATAATGGCTTCACTGTTACGTCTTCATTTCGGTTTAGAGCGAACCAGTGAGCTAAGATTATTTTATTTTCTTCTTCTTCCAGACTAGGCCTAAGGGAATGCAAGACCCGGGAATCAAGAACATTCTCACAGATCTGTAATGAGACAGGTAATGAGACAAACTTTGATCTCTGGATGTCTTCTCGATTTACAAATCAATGTTTGGTTATTTGTTGCAGCAATCCATCTTGATGTTAATGATATCTCACCAAAATCCAAACTCTTTTAACAGATTCTGTATGATTTCAGGAAAATTCACCAGCAGCACAACATGTACACCCCGATGATCATGATCAAATCCAAAAGCATATAAAGCTAAACCCAGATTTTTTACTTTTTGTAGCTCTCAAACCAAAATCAAGTTCCACCCATTGTTTCAGGATAATCTGATGTAACATTTTCTTATATCAATTGTGTCTTTGTAAGACAGAGACTTGAATTGCTTACATAACTGCATAGCCCAAAACAAACTCACAAAAATTCTTCAGTACGGAGGGTTAGTTCTGAACAAGAAAAACAAAATGTTAAGCAGCAACTTCTTCATCCTTGGATGAAAGTTCAGAGGATGATGCAAGCTCTTGGTGTTTTGTTGAATGTTCAGTTTAGGACTTACGCGGGATGAAGATGAGGCTCGGGAGGATGAGATACCTACACGGCTACCCGACGGCCAACACCAGTAATATAATTCAACAATTATTGAAAGAACAAGAACAAGAGAAAACTAAAAACATGAAAAAAAATCATCAATACCCAAGCCGGATAATTCTTTTTTTTCACAAAGAAGCCAGATAGTTCTTGACGCCGACACCTCAATATCACTCAAAAGGATGACCAAATTGATTGAGAAAATAAAAAAATAATAACGAACAAACAAAAATTGATTACAAAAGAAAGTATATCTCTAATATAGTCTTATACACAACAAAAACATATACACAATAAAAACATACAAATAAATACAACACGTATCTAATTATTCGATGCTATTAATCTCCAACCACCATCACTACCATAAAATATTCATATAATCATTAACCATTATTGCTATACAGAAATTAATATATATATATATATATATATATATATATATATATATATATATATAAGTTATTAGTTTTAAGTATAATCAAAATATTAATAAATAAAAATAAATTATTTATATGTTAATATATAATATATAAATTATACTTAATGAGGTCAGTGTTAAAAATTATTTTCTAAAAATTAATCAGTATCATTTTAGAAAATTAATCGGTAACATATATAAAGTACAAAATTAATAATAAATTAAATAGTGAAAATTGTTATAAATATTGAAAATTAATGTTACATATTATTGAGATTAAATTAAACATTTTTAAAGTTACATTAAATTAGTTTAAAGGGTAATATAAGTATATGTTTTACAAGTATTGTGAACACAAAATGTAAGGTTATTGTAAATGTGGACTTTAAAAAAAAAACTAAAATAAAAAGCTCAACCATCAAATATATATATATAAGTAATAAAAACAGGATATAAGCCTTAGATAGAGTGTCCACGTAGGCGAAAATAATCGGCCAATGAGAAACTACATTTTTGCCATGTCACCTTCTTCTATTTGTTTTTACAAAATGATCCTTTAACTTTTTACTTAAACAATTATAACCGAAAATATTTTTTTAGTGAAATATATTATTTATATAAATATAATTATATTTTTTATTAACATAATAGTTTGTAAGGAAATATTTAGTGTAAATAATATCATAATTTTATAAAATACTAAAATAAATTGGGTTGGTTTT
>NC_027754.1:492628-493601 GCF_000695525.1 Brassica oleracea var. oleracea | reverse complement strand
ATCGGAGACAAATTCATCTCTATTATGAAATTCTTCTATTTTTAGAGAAAAAAATAGAGGAATACATTGGAGATGGTCTAAGGCATGACCGATGTAAATGATCGACGTTGAGATTTCAGCTTTTTTCTTACTATTCTAATGTTTCAATATAATTTGAATATTCCCTTTGTTTTATAATATAATGGTTTAAAAGTATTTTTTGTTTCACTATATAAATTTTTTTTATATTTCAATGTAACTTTATACTTATTGGATATTGTGTGGCTAATTAAATTATGTAAATTATTATGTAATTGATTAAATTTATATATTAAATGACAGTTTTTAAAAGTAATAACTTTTAAATATTACAGGTTTTAATTAAAACTGTAGGATATAAGCCTCAGATAGAGTGTTTACGTAGGCGAAAATAATCGGCCAATGAGAAACTATATTTTTGCCGTGTCACCTCCTATATTTGTTTTTACAAAATGATCCTTTAACTTTTTACTTAAACATTTATAACCGAAAATATTTTTTAGTGAAATATATTATTAATATAAATATAATTATAATAATAGTTTGTAAAAAAATATTTAGTGTAAATAATATCATAATTTTATAAAATACTAAAATAAATTGGGCTGGTTTTCAACTTTCACAAATAAAAAATATTATTTGTAAACTTAGAAAATAATATATCAAGAATATTCTTTTTAGGAGAGAAAATAGTAAAATACATCGGAGACAAATCCATCTCTATTATGAAATTACTCTACTTTAGAGAAAAAAATAGAGGAATACATTGGAGATGGTATAAGGCATGACCGACGTAAGTGATCGACGTTGAGATTTCAGCTTTTCTGATTCTTACTATTCTAATGTTTCAATATAATTTGAATATTCCCTTTGTTTTATAATATAATGGTTTAAAAGTATTTTTTGTTTCACTATATAAATTTTTTTTATATTTCAATGTAACTTTATATTTATC
>NC_027754.1:492072-492367 GCF_000695525.1 Brassica oleracea var. oleracea | reverse complement strand
GTCGAACCGTAAACCAATTAAGGATGATGTAAGGAAGACATAAAAATGTATTTCCAATTATCACAAATATAGAATCAATTGACAACAACTTAATTATGTCCAGCGTAGGACAACAAAGAAGAGTTTCCATACCTTTTAATATTATAATATCTCACTATATTAGTGGCTAAATCAGTTTTTTCTAGCACAAATACTCACTTCATTCTTGGAGTTTAAACTTTTCTACTGATAATATTTAGTAGTTTGATCTAAAAAAAAGAAACGGTCGAACTGTACATTGTAATTGGAGAAAAAA
>NC_027754.1:491696-491983 GCF_000695525.1 Brassica oleracea var. oleracea | reverse complement strand
AATTGTAAAAATACAAAATAAAACAAAACATATACATAGAAAGAAAGATTTAGTAAAATAAAATCATAATATAATTTCCATAATTGATAATGCTCAGTTATACTAAAAAGTCTAAATTTACAACATACACAGTTTTATTTACATCTTTAAACCTATTATCTAATTAAAATGATTCTAAAAAAAGTGCCAGCATGAAGAGTTAGAAAATATACGAAAAAATATAATACATAACGTTAAAAATAAATTATCACTGATCACTAAAAAATCATGTTAGTAGTAATAAAAAT
>NC_027754.1:469145-491645 GCF_000695525.1 Brassica oleracea var. oleracea | reverse complement strand
AAATTAAATATGCTCAACGCAAACACACATAAAAATGAGACATCATATTTGGATATATTTAAATAAATAATTTTAAATATATTATATTCTTGATAATTTTAAAATTACTTAAAAAGAAACTAAATTATTAAAAATTAATATACAAATAAAACTAAAGCAATATTTTGTAACGTCAAAATAATAAATGAATAAAAAATATATTATGTTAATAAAATAGATTTCAGATTTTAAAGACTTCTAATTCACATGTAATATTACAAAATTCAAAATTTGTTTATTACAATTAATATTTTACCATTAGATATATTAAAATAATATTCTAGATCGATATTTAATTGTCAGTTTTCAACTATTACACGCAAAAAAATATTATTAAGTATGCTTTTTTTTTAAAGGGGAATTTTGTATTTTAAGTAGGTTATTGGAGTATTTTTTTTTCGTGAATTTATTCGATGAGATTCTGATATTTTAAACTAAGATAATTTATGTTATATACATAATTATATATTTTTTACATAACTCTAAAATCTCGGACTTTATTCTTCATATTTTATTAGTTAATTGTGTTACATATAATAGAAATACTTAATTCAAACAAAAATTATAAAAAAAAAAAGTCCAATTTTAAAATTAGTTATATATAATTTAATATACAAAAATTCAATACAAAAAAAAATGATAAATGTAAGTGATTTAAATGTAGCAAGGAGGAGAAAGGATCTGGTTTGATTAAAAGCCCTAGTAGACTGCGTCAAGGCTTGCGACTATTCTCTCTGCCTCTCTATTTGGTTTTCGTATCTTGGCAAATTAAGGATGAGGGGATTGGTGAACAAGCTGGTGTGCAGATCTCTCACCGTCGCCGGGAAATGGCAGAATCAACAGCTTCGCCGTCTCAACATCCACGAGTATCAGGTTAGTTCCTTGTTGCGAATTTGGGTACGATATGTTTCTGTTGCGGTTGATCCACTGAGTGATTGATAAATGCTAGGAGGGAGGGAATCACATGTGCTTGGAAAATGTAATTCGTTTCTGTGTTTGTTTTTGGGGCAGGGAGCTGAGCTGATGGGTAAATACGGAGTGAATGTGCCAAAGGGAGTCGCTGTTTCTTCCTTGGATCAAGTTAAAAATGCTATCCAACAAGCTTTCCCTAACGAATCCGAGGTACTCTGTTTTCTAAGACCTCAATGTTATTTTGATCTTTTCCTTCACCCTTTTTTTTTTTGTCTGTGTTACAGCTGGTCGTTAAGAGCCAGATCTTGGCTGGTGGAAGAGGTCTCGGAACCTTCAAGAGTGGTCTTCAGGGTGGTGTTCACATTGTCAACCATGATCACGCTCAAGATATTGCTGGTACTTTACATGGTGTTCCTTTCTTCTTCTTTTTCTCTACTGATTCAGATTTTTAATCGCTTCTAGGAAAGATGCTTGGACAAGTTCTCGTCACCAAACAAACTGGTCCTCAAGGCAAAGTTGTCAGCAAGGTTTGTGATCGCTTCTGTCTGCTTTGCCATTTCTCTTCTCTTCACAGTTAACTCTTACTCTATCCTTATCTTGACCAGGTTTACTTGTGTGAGAAACTGTCTCTCGTCAATGAGATGTACTTCTCCATTATTCTTGACCGTAAATCTGCTGGACCGGTAATCAATAATTTGTTATCCAATTGCTCTACTTTTACTCGCTCATGATTTTTCAGCAATCTCTTTAACACTTTCCTTGCCTATTTCAGTTGATAATTGCCTGTAAAAAGGGTGGTACCAGCATCGAAGATCTTGCTGACAAGTTCCCTGACATGATTATTAAGGTTATTATGTCTCTTCGATTTTTATATGATCACCGGAAATATCCCTCTGTATCATATGGGAGGTGTGTAATTGCCCTTCTTTGACTCTCATTTCATTGTTTTCTGTAGGTACCGATCGATGTGTTTGCAGGAATTACTGATGAAGATGCTGCCAAGGTTGTGGATGGTCTGGCTCCAAAAGCTGCTGGCAGAAAAGATTCGATTGAACAAGTCAAGAAGCTATACGAACTCTTCCGCAAGACTGACTGCACAATGTTGGAAGTGAGTGCTCTCTCTCTCTCTCTCTCTCACTCTTTTCTTTTTTTTTGTGTGTTTAATATCTTTTGTTGAACCCTTACTTTTTCTCTGTTAGATCAACCCTCTCGCTGAGACATCCACTAATCAATTGGTAGCTGCTGATGCCAAGTTGAACTTTGATGATAACGCTGCTTTCCGTCAGAAAGAGATTTTTGCTCTTCGTGATCCTACACAGGAGGATCCACGAGAGGTATGGTCCTTTCTCTGTCTCTTGCATCTTACGTTCTTCACCAACAAATCTTTTTAATATCAAAAACTCTAAAAATGTTAAAAGGATATTATGAATGCTGGATAGAGTAACTAGTTTTTTTGGGTGGTTTAGCTGGTTTGTTTAGTCGTTGTTGGTCACTTCGATGGTTGGTTGGCTAATTCGTAATACTCCTGTGTACATAATAATTAAGGTTGATTAAAGCAGAAAAGGCTATATTCAACGTTTAGCTTTCTGTTGCACTTTTGATTTTATCTTTTGATGAAGTAAAGTATGTTTGCTTCTCGTAGGTGTCTGCTGCAAAAGTTGACTTGAATTATATCGGTTTAGATGGAGAGATTGGCTGTATGGTGAACGGTGCTGGATTGGCCATGGCAACCATGGACATCATTAAATTGCACGGTGGGACTCCGGCAAATTTCCTTGACGTCGGTGGAAACGCTTCTGAGCACCAGGTAACAAAAGTGTTAAGTTTTTGGTTATATCTTAAGTTGTAGATTTGAACCAGTTTAACCAACGGTTGTGATTTTTATTTATAAATGAAGGTGGTGGAGGCGTTTAAGATACTGACGTCGGACGATAAAGTGAAAGCAATATTGGTGAACATATTTGGTGGAATAATGAAATGTGATGTGATTGCTAGTGGAATTGTGAATGCTGCTAAAGAGGTAAGAATCTGAAAGCCATATTTCCACATATGTTAGTTTGCATTACTTTGACTGAGTTTCGTGTGAAACCAAACTACATGATAGGTTTCACTGAAAGTACCAGTGGTGGTTCGTCTAGAAGGAACAAATGTGGAACAGGGAAAGAGAATCCTCAAGGAAAGTGGAATGAAACTTATAACGGCTGATGATTTGGATGATGCTGCAGAGAAAGCTGTCAAAGCATTAGCTGATTAAGCTTATCGAGGAGATTGTTTACTCTCTCTGCCCCTCTTTATACAAGAAGCTTTTTTTGAGAGTTTTTTTCTTTCTATGGTTCTCAACCATTTTTATGGTCGACGCAATCGCATATTGTTGCGGATATAATTTCTGAAACAGATCAATAATGAACTGGTCTCTCTTTACCTGTGTGATTCCATCAAAAAAAATCAAATCTGAATTCTCAATTATTAATGTTACAAGGCCTGATAGCTAAATTGCTTTTCCTTGGTTGCTTTGGACGCTACCAAGAATATGTTTTTTCATACAAATCACAAAAAGAACTTTCCTAACAGGGAAAACTGAAGAATACTCTGATCATACTCAATTCTAATTTTGTTTTGACTTGTTATTATACAAAATATGATTACTCAATATAGTAGATATAGTATAATCAATCTTCTGACCCTCAAAGTATAATCAATATATATAAAAATATGTTTAGTTCGGATCGACCGAGAGTAAATATGGGTCGTATCTAAAATGCTACATAAAATGTATGTTGAATCATTTACAAAATTGATAATTTAACTGATCTCTGTAACCTTTTCTCATTTTTATGTTTTAAATCAGTTTGTAAAATCAGTCAGTTGACTGTTTCAATGATATTGATGTCATGCATGTTGTATACCAAGTTTCAACAATCATTTGACTAATCTATGGTGCACCAGTGAGAAATCTCAACTCATGTTCATTTTACTGTTCAGGTCTGTGAGATCGGTCAAATGACCAATCGTGACTTTTCTTTGTCATAATGTTGAATTTGATTGGTTATCTTTCAAGATATGCCCTCATTTCATTCATGTATTTATTCTCCTCTAATCTTCATGATATTTTAAAAAACTTAAAAATATGCAAATAAATAAATTACAACATAAGACTGTAAATGTAAAATAAAAAAATAAAAATAAAAATGATAGTCTTTTTAAAACTAACAAAAATAAGTGTTAAAACATGCAAAATCCACAAATATTAATATCTTAGCTAATAAATTATACAAATCTAATAAAAATTAAATATTAATGGATGTTTTAAAGTATAAGTAATTGGTGTTCTAAAATCTAAGAAGATTTCGCTGTCATCTTCCAATACTTAAAATTGAATATTTTCAGTGGAAAAGTATATCCAATTGGATTAAAAGATCATCCAATCATTAGGCTGCTATTTGACATGTAATCTACTAACATCAAAACTATGACCTATTCAACTAGACTTTGTAAAATTTCAATCGGGTCATTTCAGTTAAAGCCCACTATCCTTTTAGCCATAGATGTCAACCTACGACTCTTCCATCTCCTCCATCGTTTCAACGGAAACTCATCCCTAACCATGCAAATCTCCGTTTTAGTGTAGTTATTCCTCATTCAATTTGATCTTTTACTCCTACCTTCATGACATAACCAATATCCTTTTCACCTCCTTTGTTTTTCAGTTATATAAACCTTATCCTCGAACCACTTTCTACAACCTTCATTCAACCAAATGAAATAATAATGTCTATGATATTTGTTCCAATCTCTGGTAAGCCTCCAGTGGCCCTATGTTAATCCATTGTACCCCTCCGAGATAATGCTTTTTTCTAGTTATCTCAAAGAAATTGAGCCTTCCTTGGGCCATCAATTCGCGGGATGATTGGGACACTTTCTGGACCCGCTCTGATACCATGATAAGTTTCCTTGGCTTCTAACTTAAAACTAATTGGCGGTAAGTGGAGTGACCCAAATCTTTTATATATTATTCAAGTCCATTATATATGTTGGATCTTCTCTCCAACATGTTACCTCTTAAGATTGCAGGAAATTCTTAGGAATACTGACATGTATGTCCTTCCTTCTAGGTGCAAGTCGGTGTTCTATTGGTGAGTCAAATAATTCGATTCCACTTCGACAATTCTTGCATATTTGTATAGGGTTACAAGCCCTCTCCTTCAATTTCTTGCCTTTCGTTTCCATTCTTTGATGTTGCTAGTCCAGCGGCTTTATTCTGGAAACGTATTGACTTCAAAAGTCTGAAGGCCTAAACGCTTCAAACAGAAAAAATGGTCAGCACATGTTTGCAGTAGTAGGACAGTATAATAATTTCTGTCTGATATTCATGATTTCTTTCTTCTATTATGTTTTCACTTTCACATGTAGATTTTGGGGACCTTACAATTTGCCACCGGTGCTTTAAAGCAGAAACGTATCGACATACATTTGCACTGTTTGTGAAGAGGGATTGTATTATCTTCCATGTATAGAGAAATGGTACACTCATTTGTCTCAAGATGATGTCATGGAAAGTTGTTCTCTATGTCGTGGAAGATGCAACTTTGGCATATGTTTGCAGGGGAAAAGTGCCAATTTCGGTCATGCCAAATACGACCCAAATAATTGATCAGTGCCAAATACGAACTCAACTCAATTATAATTCAAAAAAACAACTCGAACTTCTTAAAACATGCTTAAATCTATGTTGACTCTAACATAAGTTAGTCAACCGTATACAAAATAAAACGACGTCGTTTTGATATACGAGGAAAAATGCCAATTTCAACCTCAACAATTTCAGTTGTGCCAAATAGGACCCGAACAATTGATCAGTGCCAAAAACGACCTCAACTCAATTATAATTTAAAAAAAACTATCCAAATTTCTTAAAACGTGCCTAAATCTACATTGACTCTAACATAAATTAGTCGAATGCTAACAAGATAAGACGACGTCGTTTTGATATATATATATATATATTTAAATATGTTCATTCCGGGACTCAAACCTATGTCGGGATACCCTTTTAAAGGAGCACACTAACAACTAGACTAAACTAACTTTTTGAAATATTATTACAAATTGAAATTCCCCATTATATAAACAACTATTCTTCTTGATCTTATCCAATTTAAAACTTTGGTGATTGCTTTTATATATTTTAGCTATTTTTTAATATATCTAATATTTGCACAAGATATCTTAGTGAAAGAAAGGTAAAAGGCCTCTTAACATTTTTGAACAAAATATCAAAAACACAAAATATTAACCTTGAAAGAAAAAAAAAAATCCACTTAAGTTTAAAAATTAAAAATAATTTATAGAAGAAAATTTTATAAAGAAATTCAAAGTTTTAAGTATATTTAAGATTGCATAATAATAAATATTTTATTATTTATATTTTAGTAAGATATAAGTTTATTAAAGATATGATAAATAAAAAAACATGTTAATGCATTTATATAAATCAGAAACAATTATCACCAAAATTTTAAATTGGATAAAATGAAGAAAAATAGTAGTTTATATAATTTCAAATTTGTAATAATATTTCAAAAAATTATTTTTATCTAGTTGTTAGTGTGCCTCTTTAAAAGGGTACACAACACGGTTTGAGTCCCGGAATGAACATATTTCAAAAAAATATATATATATATATATATATATATCAAAACGACGTACGTCGTCTTATCTTGTTAACAGTTGACTAAATTTTGTTAGAGTCAATGTAGATTTATGCACGTTTTAAGAAGTTCATGCAGTTTTTCTTAAATTATAATTAAGTTGAGGTCGGTTTTGGCACTGGCCATGTGTTCGGGTCCTATTTGGCACGACCGAGAGTGTTGGGGTCGAAATTGGCAATTTTCTTCGTATATCAAAACGACGTCGTTTTATCTTGTTAACGATTGACTAACTTCTGTTAGAGTCAATGTAGATTTAAGCACGTTCTAAGAAGTTTGGGTAGTTTTTTTCGAATTATAATTGAGTTGAGGTCGTATTTGGCACTGATCAATTGTTCAGGTCGTATTTGGCACGACCTAAATAGTTGGGGTCGAAATTGGCACTTTCATATAAGAATAAGACTAATTATCAAGCGGATTAATTAAAGTATGATTGTAATCTTAACAAAAATAATTATTATTTTTACTTATTAAGATTCCCAATGTGGATATATATACATTTTTTACAGACATCAAAGCATAAGACTAGGATTTTATCATGCTACAAGATAACATGTTATGTCATATATAAAATTAATGACCATCATGTTGACATATCTGAGGCTCTAAGGTCAAATGTAGAGCATGTCTTTTGGTAAGTGTCATCTTTTATATGTTGAAGTGCTATATGAAAATCTTGATGTTATTTGTTTTTTTTCATATTGAAGTGCTATTTGTAGTGAAGCAACCACTGTACTACCTCAATTGTTGACTTGCAGAAGCTGTCCAACATGGGTCTTATGAACTTTGTATCAACTCTTACCAAGAGATCCGTATTGGCAAATTATAGTAACCGGCGTTGTTGGAAGGAGAGGATAAATTGAGTTATGTACAACATCACTTATCACAATGCCTTGAACATGACATGAACTAGGATCTATTGATCTCATGGAGCCAACATAACCAAACTGATGAAGAAAGCTGATCATCATAAGGACACACAGTTTAACAATCATTCATCGAGACACTCACGATATCTTTTATGTTGATTATACAAGGTATGTTGCTAATTTGACCTTTTTATTTTCCTGTAAACAAAAGTCTCGATTAGTCAACATATGGAAGGACAACAAGATAAGAGGACACCAGAGATCAAATGGATCACTAAAACAATTATGAAGCAACTTAAATGTACCAGTTGGAACTACAAAAGAGGTAAGAGCCACAAGAAAAATTTATACATATGAAATAAGAACACATTAGGGAGGAGAACCGCAGAAGGTGTGAACTGTAAAAGAGAAAAGGGGATCATACGTGCCAGGTGGGGATAAACATTCATTCAATTTATGTAATGATAATCTAAAATATGCTTTTTAATTTGTAAGCAGACAATTTTTTGGATTTTTTTTTTATATAAAAGATAAAAATAATGAATAAGTTTGACTTGGAACTTAATATTATGTTTAAGATTTAAAATCAAAGTCAATTTAGTGCTTTTTATTATTTTTTCTATAATGTCTAATAAAACCGAATGTATGGGTGATAACCTAAAAAAAATATGTAAAAGCATAATATATCTTAAACACGTCTTACATGATTTCAAACAAATCAGAAATATTTACTTTGTCGTTATAAGTTACACTACTAACTTAGTAAATGGTTAGATTGAAATGTGTTTGTTTTTAATTAGTTTCAAATATTTATTTGTTTTTGAGATTTTTTAAATAACCTAGCTAAACAGATAATAAGACATATATTTTGTTTGGTATTAACATGTTTGTAATTTTATTACAACTAAACCTATAAACATATAGATTTATAATGTTATCATCAAAGGAATATTGTTGTATGCAAGATAATTTTGTAACATATGTATTTTTCAAAAGAAACTATAAACAATTTTTAAAAAAGGTCGTTATCATATAAAATATAGAATTTTTATTTTTATAAATAAGTTCATGTGAGATATCATGTTCTTTACTTTAGTGATGAGAATAATGATCTGAAATAATTTAGCAGCACTAAGAAAATAATGAAAAGGATAAAATAGGCATAACAGAGGGAGTATTAGCTAAGATCAGGGATGTTGTCATATTTTTTTATACAATTTGATCAATTTTCAATTTGATTAATTTTGTAAACTAACAATATTTTTTTCTAAAATTTTAATGGTTTATTCAATTTAACTTAACTATATTAAATAGATATGAGTTATATGAGGTGATGAATAGCTGAGTAGATAGGAAATGTACATTTGTAGAAATACTTTTTTTAAAGTGTTTTTATAAAGATGAAGACGGTTTATGTTATAAGATAGACAATATAACATCATATAATTTTTCAAAAAACATCAGATAACGTTATTGCAATATATTTTAAAAATAAATTTCAAAACTCAACTTCATGCATTAAAGACAGCTTACAACTCTTCAGTCCACCTGAGAAATAGTCAACAACAACTAAGAAGGTAACCATGTGATTACTTGGTACTTTTAGTGATAGGAACCAAAAGACACAATGCAAAATGTTCTAACAAGTTAAAAATACATAATGATAGACCGTTGGTGCTTCCAACAGTTTACAAATATCTTGTTTCAAAAGAAGCATTTCTAGTTAGCTGTTGGAGCCTTGATAAAGAGGATTTCAAAAAGAAACTAAACTAAGATATTTAATGTTTGAAATGACCAGAAGTGTAAATAACATTTTTTTTTACATATGAAGAGATATAAAGAAATGAAGTATTTACATATACTAAGATATTTAATAACATATTTAATGTAGCGTGCAACAAAGTATTTCTCCAAAAAGACATTCCATCACCAAATCTTACGAGAAAATCTAACTTCTTTACGGCAGCCCAAAACAAAGGATGAATTGACACTTGACCGGCAATCTAGAGGGAGAAGAGCATTGCCAGCCATAGTATTAGGAACCTCAAGAGTTTTACCAGCCAAGAATCTGATGAATGGTTGTTCTGTATTGTTCAATAGGATATATAACATTAGGATTTAAATACCTATGTATAATTCTCTCTGAGTGGATATGCATCACTTCTTCCATGATATCTTTGACCATATCCATACGAGGACTTAATGGATAAACCCTTGGGTTCAATGGGTTCAACAGAGATGTAGGAAAATAACCAGTACAATTTCTGTTCATTAAAATTTAGCATATGCATATAAAAATCAGTCAAAATTTATAAATGTTTAGTAGTGACATGAAAATCATTAAAAAAATTGGTGCCTACATAAAATTTTGGATTAATAATGTTTGTATTACTTTCTACTTTTTTGTTAGTAGTTCAAAATGTAGTCCAAAAATATTCATGTTGATTTTCTATATTCAAGTTCTATATTATTGTTTTTTTTTTTGCCAATAAAGTTATCTGTATTCAAGTTTCGAAGCAGCCATGTAATCTTGTGTATTCTCTTTCAAATTCAACAAAAAGAAAGAAAATAACAAAACAGAATTAGAATTTTCAATTAAAGAGGGAAAATTCAATTGAAGACTTTAATACAATTTGAAAGAATAGAGAATTCTATACAATTCCATTATTATTCTACTCTAGATTTTATAAATGCTATTAAATTTTAGTGTTATTAAATTTATAGATTTCAAAATCCTATTAAATTGCAATGTTATTCAACATTACAGTGGTTTTTATAGTATTATCATTTGGATGAAATAATAGAATTCAAATGCAAAATATAAATGCCAAATTTAAAGATTTTAGTTGTCATTTTGATGGAGTTCATTGAAATCTCATAAAATACTTTAAATCTATAGCTTTTGAATTCACTTAAATTCTTTTAAATTAAATCATCCAAACCCTCCTAAGAATAATTTAATCTGGTGTGAGTGAATCTCCTGGATTTAAACAAAAATTACAGGAAAATTGAATGGGTAAACACTTTTTCTAGATTTTATATTTTGTTTTTCAAGAAATTTTTCGTAGTTAGAAAATCCGATTTGGTACCAGAATTTTGCGGAATCTTAGTGATTTGTTACCATAAAAATGTTTGTTTTTCTGTAAACACTTTTTCTAGATTTTATTTTTTTGTTTTTGTTGATGAATTCTTCACTTTGGGTAAATCTTGCAACATAACTTCCGGTTCACAGCTTAAACCGGGTGTCTTCTCGAGAGTGTTCCTAACAATTATTGATTCATCATTTTTCGAATGCTCCTGAAAATGCAGAAGTTCTTCATTAGAGATATAACAATATTCAGAAGACTAGGGGGGAAGGTTACTAGGAGATAAATTTACGTAGAGTTATGGATTTTAAAAGTTGATACATTTAAAGGAAATTTGGACGCATAAACATAGTACGAATTATATTGATTGTATACTCATAGCAAATGTCGTGCTACGATATGATATATATTTTAGTGCGTATGGACAAAAATACCCTTTCCTGCGCGTGGAAGGGTGTGACCCACCGTTTTTAGATATTCCCTGGAAACCGAGCGGTCGTTTTCATATATTAACTGTTCTGTGCGCCGATTGAGAAATTTTTTAAGCGAAAGAGTTTTGAGCTTTTAGTGGGGTTTCAGAGGGGAGAACTCGATTTCGGCGGATAAAGCAAAGGTGGCGGCAGTAATAGACGAGATTGGCGGCCGTCAGAGATCGCAAACTCCATCCACTCATCCTCCGTTGTTGCATCAGTTTTTGAGGTACCCTCTGCCGCGGTATTACATAGGTTCTGATCAGTGACATTTGCAAAATGTGGTTTGCGGTTAGCAGTGCTTAATCCATCGCTGCACTTGGCGATGGTGACACATAGGTTGACCTCCTCTATTTTGCGCCTCATTTGAACAAACACCTCCACCTCGTGGTCGTCTGAGATGAACTGGGGTGTTGACCCATCGCCATCGTCAATCAGCACCCAAGAAGGATATTGATATGACATTTTTAGTGTAACATTTTGCGACGCAATAGCTAGGCTCTGTTTCACGAGGTCAACGAGTTCCTCGTATTCCAGACCAGATTTGAGTGTGACGAACTTTGTGCTTCTTCGTGTAGCGAATCGAACGCCAATTTTCCATCATCTTCTCTGACCCAGTTTCCCGTCAGTATCATAACGGTGTTCTGGTCTGGCATCTGCACCCACACGCATAATTTGTTTCCCATTAGTTGTCTACATAAACCCATTAGGTGAAAGCGACATCTTTACTTTACTCGTTAAAGGCTATTTAAACATTTCCTCATACATTCAGATCTATCATCTCCCCTAAATTTTTTCTTATACTACTTTGTCAAAGGACATTTTATATGGTATAACACCCCTCCCATTAGTCTCCAATCCGTATAATTACAAAACAAACAATGAATCTTTTTATAAATTTTCATAGATCTGTACTATCAAATTGGATAGAAAATTATGTGTACAATATACTATGAGGTCCCCATTTATAGACTGCTTTTCGATATTCCTCCTCACGTACACACTGTGCAACATTGATGGGGATTCCGTATCTTTAATGTGTAGAAAGGTACCTCTTCGGTTGGAGGATGAGCTTTAACTGCGTTGTTGTCGTCTTCTTCAGACATTCTTCAGGTTGTTCCTCTCTATTTTTACCTTCAGGAGTATCGCACAGTTCCTATTAATGGGTGAAAAGCAATAAATACAAGAAGTAAAGCACCGGGCGGGAATTTGTTAATTTCAAATTAGGGATGCTTAGTGTTATGTTACCTATTAGACAACCTAATACTATTACATAGGTTTGGTATAAAAGAATAGACCAAATGGGATACTCCCTCTTCTTCTTTTCTCACGCGGCACGCGCGCTCAGGGAGCGAAAGGGAAAAATGGGTGCGTAAATGTCCCATCCGAAGGCGTTTACTGTGCGATGGCTATAAGCTTCATATTTGGGCCTGTTATGATTATTCAGCAAAATGAATCTATAAACAAATGATTTAAATCATCTCACTCATTGTCATATAATATACATCCAAAGATTGATAAATAGTGGAAAGGGATGATGGCTTGGAGAGAAAGCCGCTGGTAAAAGATAGTCTCGAATTATGTTCAAAATCTCCGATTGTATTTAAAGAAACAAAAATGTATTCTTGTAATTAAGGTGAATAATAATCACAGTACAAGAATGAAGACTAAAAAATCCAATATATAGTGGTATGTTCTGAAAATTAATTAGCCATGCATATCTCCAAACAGGAAGGAAAGACTGTCTCGCCATTTCAAAAGTCATCTCTGTTGTCGAATTGAGGCATAGATCTTATAGAACCAGTTTCAGACATATAATCCGACATGTTATCCACGTCAGATCTTCGTATCGATCTAGTTGATCCTCCAATTTCTTTCGTCTTCTTCTTCCTCCTCGATTTCTTCGGAGCTTCCTGTAACGAAGCACGCTCATTTAGTTCAGACACTTCCTTTGGTCTTCTTGACGATGATGTTGTTCCTTTCTTCGAAGACCTTCGTTTAGTTTTGTCAGATGATATTTCCCTTGTCGGAGAACCTTTCTCGGAAGCCGCTTTCCTCGAAGATTTTGGTAGTTTTGGTAAATCTCTGGTCCGACCGCCACATTCCGACATACATTTCACGGATGAATCATCTTCTCCGCCTCCTTGTCCAGATTCGAATCCTCCACCATTTTTGAACTCATTCATCTTTCAAAAATGCAAATATAGACCACATTAAAACCAAACAAATAAATTACTCGTAGCTAGCTAGCTAGGCATGCATGAATTATAGGTAAAGTACATACCCAGCTTGGTGCGGAGGCAGGAGTAGCGGATGGACCATCCCAACCAATATGAGCAACATGCTTTACGTCCGTTGGATTCCCTATCTCTATCTCTTCTTCTTTTCCACTTTCTACCATTCATTTTTATAACCAACACTCCCAAAAATAAGTATTAGTTGAACGTATATTGATTACCATGCCATTATTCATTCCCATTCAACATGTACGTATGGATAATATTAATTATCACAATGCATGCAAACTAATCATAGTTTCTGATTCATCAACATATATAAACTTTAAGAGATCAGGAGGAAGTTTAATTACCAAAAACTTGAGAAATGTATCGTAGGCCTTTCAAGAGGCTTTTCATCTTGGAGCTTGACATTGTCAGTTGCATAGGTCTCTAATTCAGGTGTTTTCTTTTTCTTTACATAAGAAAATGAAGATGAAAATAAAGATGAAAATTTTAAAAGAAAATTATGAAAATTGTTGCATGCAACAACACAAATTTCACAATCGCAAAATGCTATTTACAATTCCTCACGATTCCAGAAACAAGAAGTTGGCGGCTATCAAAACTGAGGAAAACAATTTTATGAAAAATAAACGAAGTGAAGAAAGATCATTCCTCAAGACTCCAAAATAATTCTGGGAGACAAATTAAGAATACATCTTAGAAAGTTGTAGGTTTGTCTTAATTAGCGGATTCTCCTATCAAAAATAAGAAAATAATTAAAAACAAAACAGTGTTTCAAAAAAAAATTAAAAACAAAACAAAAATGGTTTGGTAAATGAAAAATATAGTAAATTCACCTAAAAATACTCGAATTTCAGGAGGGGAAAATTAAGGAGCAAAGGTTCATCAAAGAAATGAAAAAGAAAAATATCGAAAATGATTGTTTGAAGAATGGTGGAGAGAGTATAACAAAGGTGATAAAGCAAAAACAAGTGGAAAATGTGTGTATTTAATCCAAGATTTCCGTTAATCTGATGGTTAATACTTATTACTTTCAGAAATAATCAAATTTAGAATTCATATTATAGAATTACGTTTTCTTCCTCAAATGGATACAAACATTAAGTTTTATTCAATCTTATAATAGAACATAATATAAAACTTTAGAATAAGAATGTTTGTGTTTCAAAAAAAGAAAACAGTATAAGAAACATTTATATTTTTGCCATGTACGTACTTAAGTGTCTTAAAAATATATAAGTCCGAAATCTGTAAATCGAACAAGATTTTTTAATGCAAGAGAAGCATATTTTGTATGAATAGCGAATAATCCAAAACATTACAAGTTTTTAACACTTTTGACGATCTACCCACACAATTGTTTAAGCTCTATAAAATTTTGCAAGTAAAAAAATAAAAAAATCAATGTAAGAAAATAAAGAGTTTACACCGTTCATTTTCAAAACTCAAAAACGGCACACTGTTTATCACCAATTCATAAATTATGTAACAAAAACATAAGAAAACAGTATAAGAAATGTTTATATTTTTGCCATGTACTTAAGTTTCTTAAGAATATATTAGAGGTTGAATCGCACGTGCGTGCATGTATTTTATATATTTTATAAATGTATAATTTTGATATAATCGTAAACATTTTAATATAGTATTTACATTTTAATGTTATATAATTTAATTCTATAATATTATTATTTATGTGTTTATTTTAAATTATTAATATAAAAAGATTTTTTTGTACATTTTAATTTATTATTGATTGTTATTACATAATAATATAACTTCAAGTTCGGGAAAATAAATTGATAATTTGAAATAATCAAATAGATATTCCCTTGAATATATATATTTTTAATATTAACAGTTTGCATTCAATTTGTTTTTAAAAAAAATTTAGTTATATTATAGAACATATATTTGTTTAGGATCATTTATATTTCCTTTTTGTGGTTCAAAAAATATACTTTAGCATCTATAATTTTAGTATATAGCTGGATTTTATAAGTAAATATAATTTATGTTTAAATAACTTAGACTTATTATTTTAATATAATACAAACAAGATTTTTTAATGCAAGGGAAGCAGTATTTTGTATTAATAAAGAATAATCAAAAACATTACAAATTTTAACTGTTTGGACTATCTGCCCATAATTGTTTATGCTCAGTTTTGACGATCTGCCCACAATTGTTTTTTTTTTTTGTCATCTGGTAGATTATCATAACTAAAACAAGATTTTACACAAAGCCAACAACGGTATGAAACCTTTCCGGAGTCATAAGTCGACGAGGTAAACAAACTCTCTCGGAGGCAGAGGTAGAACCACCAAAGAAAGAAACTAACTAGACGTAAAAAAGATAGGAAGAGGTCACTTAGATCTAATGGAACACAAACATTCGAGGGATGTAAAGCCGACCGATGACTGACGCCAGAATGATCATGAAAGCGTAGCAGGTCCAAATTATTAGAGGTGTGATAAGGCTCCCAGACAGGTTCCGAACAGAGAACCACGAGCCAACGCCTCTAAAGAACAAGCTTCACCTAAGGAAGCCACAAGACGACATATCTGCAAGCCGAGCAGCCGACGAAGAAGATGGTTGGCGATCAACACTACAAAAAAAGTTGCTATTCATAGCATATTGTTATAGCACGTTTCACCGAACTGCTGTGGTTGATGACTCTAATTTTTTTTTAATATAAAACAGCATTTTCTAAATGCTATGATAGAGTTAAACTAAGCGGGAGACCAAAATTAGCTTTTCCGCCAAACACTTAGTAAAAATCCCTAATCTAATCACTTTTCCCTCTCTCTGCTCGGGTTTCCCTCTCATCTCTCTCATTTTTCCCTCTTTCTCTATGGAACCCTAAGAGAAAGCCACTCCATTCTCCATCTCGAAACCGATCTACATCTCCAAAAACCATCTCCGTCGCTTCTCTAATCCGCCACAGCTCTTCGATTAAACACCTCGAAGGTATCGGACGTCCATATCTCGACATCTCTTTCGATGTTGAGCTCAAATCAAAGAGTTGTTTTCTTGCTTTGATTTCTATGTTCCTTTGATTTCGAGTTCGATTCTGAACAAAATAACCCTAGAATTGTAGTTTTATCCCTTTCGATTTCGAAACTCTGAATTTCCAATGCTATGTTAAAATGTTGATTGCTTATTTGTTTGGTATGTTGATTTACATTCTTCTATGTGTCTTACACTCTTTGATTTTTTCTAGGATTGAAATAGCGATTGACTGTAAATTGATTTTGTCTATGAACAACTTGACAAGTTCTTTATGTTACTAAAGCTTTCAATGTATGGGTCGAACACACAATGATGGACAAAGCATGGGTACATCTAAGCAGGTAATGAACTTAAGCGTATATCTTATCTTTCCTTTGGTGTTTAGAGACTTAACTTTTTTTGGTTTTTTCCTTTTGATTGTGCTTCGAAGAGTTGATCCTGGTTATGAGAGAGGGGCTGCAAAGTTTGTACGGGATGTGGCTTCAGCTATGGGAGGGATTGATATGATTGTATGTCCGTTCATTGACTCCGTAACATTGATCGTCACTCAGGCAGTGTGGTACTTGATCATCTTGTTACCAGGGGAATGGAAGAGGGTTATAAGATGCGGTCAGATTGGTATCTACATGGAGAGTTGAACTCAGAGGTTGAAGGTGAAAGCAGAGTAAGCGACTGGAAGGATGAGATCTTTGGGTTGTACAGAGCTGCTGAGTGTTTTGATGAAGAGTTAGCTGGTCTGAAGAGATGGCCAAGGATTTAAGGTGGCACTTTGGCAACAAGAGCACCGATGGGAACCTTCGTCATCCTGTTGATTCAGTGACATGGGATCAGATGAATGCTAAATACCCTACATTCGCAGCCGAAGAAAGGAACCTCAGGCTTGGACTTTCAACAGATGGATTCAATCCATTCAACATGAAGAATTTGATGTACAGTTGCTGGCCTGTTTTGTTGGTGAATTATAACTTGCCACCTGACTTATGCATGAAGAAGGAGAACATTATGCTTTCATTGTTGATTCCTGGTCCACATCAGCCTGGTAATAGTATAGACGTGTACTTAGAACCCCTCATTGAAGATCTTAACAGTCTGTGGAGCATTGGAGAGGCAACCTACGATGCTCTTACTCGATCTACTTTTACTCTTGCTACTTTGGACGATCAGCGACTTTCCAGCCTATGGGAATCTTGCAGGCTGCAAAGTTAAAGGTAAAATGGGGTGTCCGTTATGTGGGAAAAATACATATAGCAAGTGGTTGAAGTTCAGTAGAAAACATGTGTACATGGGCCATAGAAAGGGTCTGCCACCAAGTCATAGTTTTAGAGGCAAGAAGAAATGGTTTGATGGAAAAGCTGAACAAGGGAGAAGGGGAAGAATACTAACTGGTCGTGACATTTCTCAAAACCTCAGAAATTTCCACAATGATTTCGGAAATTTCAAATGTTCTGCAAGTAAGAGAAAAAGGGTTCAGTGTTCTGCTGATGTAGGCTCAGATTCTGAGGTTATACCGAGTGAATCAGAGGAAGATGAAGAGGAAGAGGAAGAAGTACTAGTTGATGAAGATGAGTTATCTAGATGGAAGAAGAGGTCAATCTTCTTCAAGCTACCTTATTGGGAGGTAAGATGCTTACACTCTTTTACTTAAATGGTAATTCCTTGATACTGTCTGATGGTTAACTTAAATGTTATGTTATCTTTCTCTTATGATTAGGAACTCCCGGTTAGGCACAACTTAGATGTAATCCATGTGGAGAGAAATGTTGCTGCGAGTTTAGTTTCGACGTTGTTGCACTATGGGAAATCAAAAGATGGTCTTGCGGCTCGCAAGGATCTTGAGGACATGGGTATTAGGCCGGAGTTGCATCCTAAAATCCAGGGTAAACGAACCTATCTGCCTCCAGCACCGTGGTCTTTGTCTAAAACAGAGAAGAAGATCTTTTGCCGGCGTCTTTTTGACTTCAAAGGGCCAGATGGATATTGTTCTAACATATCAAGAGGTGTTTCATTAGATGACTATAAAGTCAGTGGTCTGAAATCACATGACTACCACGTCCTGATGCAACAACTTCTGCCGATTGCACTTAAAGGGTTGCTACCTAAAGGACCGAGGCTTGCAATATTTAGGTTATGCGCTTTCTTCAATCTGCTGTGTCAGAGAGTCATTGACTGGGAGAAGCTTCTGGTTATGGAAGCTGAGATTGTTGAGACTCTGTGCTTGTTTGAAAGATTTTTTCCTCCAAGTTTGTTTGATATCATGCTCCATTTGACTGTGCATCTAGGAAGAGAAGCTCGGCTTGGTGGACCAGTCCACTTTAGATGGATGTACCCTTTTGAAAGGTATGTTATATATGAATTTTTAAAATTTTGAAGCCCTCTTTTACTTACCTATTTACATTGATGTTTTATTCAGGTACATGAAAGTTCTCAAAGACTTTGTGAGAAATCCTGCAAGGCCCGAGGGATGCATTGCTGAGTCCTATCTAGCCGAGGAATGTATCCGGTTTTGCAGTGAGTTCCTGAAGAAGACAACAAATGTCCAAGAGAAAGTAGATAGAAACATGGAGTATGAAAACAATTCTATCTTAGAGGGTCGTCCGATATCCAGTGGCACTACCTTTACTCTCACATAAATGGAAAAGAGAGTTGCACATCTAGCTATCATCCAAAATATGGCTATCGTCGAACCATATGTAGAGTAAGTATCTTAATTACTTTTCATTGTTTAGGTATATGTATAATCAACTATTTGATATACTCATTTCGGTTTTCAATCTATTACAAGTGTGCATCTTTAGTATTTACAAGACACAGATGAAAGATGTTTTCGAGATGCATCAACGTTATGGAGTATGCATACTAAACATTTTGCATCGTGGCTTAAAGAACATGTATTTGTATTTTTTTAAATTTCCCTTGGTTTTGGTCTGCCTACTGCTTTGGTGTATGACTTGTTATTACTTTATCAGGTGCCACTTGATTCAACCGAACATGAAGAAACACTTAAGTGGATAGCTTATGGGCCTCGTTGTTCTGCAAGGTCGTACACAGGATTCATAGTTAATGGACAGAGGTTTCACACAATATCAGTTGATAGGAAAAGTCAGAATAGTGGGGTTTATTATGAGGCTTCAGCAGTTTGTAGATCGAGTGCCAAAGATACATCTCAGGTCGTCGATTTAGTATCTTACTATGGCAGAGTCACATACATCATCTTGATGGACTATAATGTCTTCTATGTTCCTCTGTTCCGGTGTCAATGGGCAGTAAAGGGTAATGGAGTGAAGATTGAAGATGGTTTTACACTTGTCAACATGAATCAAAGTCAAGCATCCTTTGCAAGTGACCCGTACATACTAGCATCTCAAGCAAAGCAAGTATTTTACTCTAGGGAAGATGAGTCATCAAATTGGTATATTGTCATGAGAGGTCCTTCTAGAAGATACAGTAAGGAAGATATTCAAGAGGGAAATGCAGACATTGGGCCATTGCCATCAAATTTTGACATGGATGTCGACATGGATGAAGCTGAGAATGCGAGAACTGATTGCGAAGGGATATATGTGTGAAATGTATCCTTATTGACTAATATCATTGCTTGTTTGTGTTGTTGTTTGCTTGGTCAAAATTTTCTGCTTGTATTTGTCTGGTGATGTCTGTGTTGTTGTCTCTGTGTTTTAGTGTTCTCTTTTGTATGGTGTTGACGTTGTCTTTTTAATAATGTGTCAGGTAAATTGAGATGGGACGTCCAAAGAAGAACAAACGGGGGAGGAAACCAGCAAATAAGAAACAAAAAGAAATAGATGATGACATTGAGTTCGTTGGTACATTTCAAACCGATGAACCAGGACAGGAGCAAGATCATGAAGTGGAGGAACAAGAAAATGATGTACAGGAACAAGAGCGTGAAGTGGAGGAAGAAGAGCATGATGTGCACAAAATAATTCAGATGGCAGAACCAGAGCATCGTAAAGACAATGAGGCTGAAGGTGAGGTCGAAGAAACGCAGGAGCCTGAAGTTGCAACCTCCCGTAAGAGAAAGCGTGGACCAACAATGATGAGAGATCTAGCCAAAGATCCAAATACCAGAGTTCATGTGGATTTCACTTTTATGGGAGAAGCTTATGGCCCTGGTTCAGTCAAGCTGTCTTCATATTTGGGTCCGTTGGTAAGAGAACACGTGCCTGTAACTCTAGAAAATTGGAAAAAGCTTACTGAAGAAGTGAAGACAGTCCTCTGGAAATCAGTCCAGGTGACAGTTTCATATTCAATGACAACAACTCTGTTTCTGTAATTAACCGAGTTACTGATTATTGATTTGTTTTGAATGTGAGTGCAGGCAAGGTTTGAAGTTGATAAGGACTATCAAAGGGTTGCAGTTCTTAAGCAGATGGGAACCTTATGGAGATCATCCAAGTCACGCCTAGTTACCCAAATTAATGAAGCAGAGAATAACCAACAAAGAAATCTTCTCAGACCTAAGAATGTTCCTCCAACTGAGTGGCGAAAATTTGTGAAGCTGAAAACTAGCCAAGAATTCAAGGTATACATTTCAAATTGAATAAGATGTTTATTACAAGTGCGCTTACATTTTAACAATGAAATGCTAGGTTCTGAGTGATAGCTACAAGGAGAGAAGACGCAAACAGATTCCTCACACTTGTAGCCGAAAGGGAATGGTTAGACTAGCATAAGAGATGGTAAGCATACTATCTTGTTGTTGTTTCCTTCATGTATATTATGGGTTTTGACATATAATTTTTACTCAGAAAAATAGTTCTGAAGATCCATCTGAAGTGTCACGGCTTAAAGTCTGGGTTAAGTCACGTACCAGAAAGGATGAAACTCCTATTAACACAAATGCCGCTGAGAAGATTGTGAGTTTAATACATCATCGGCTACTCCTATTTATATCGCGACATCTAATGTTTCTGCTTTGTTTTTGAATATACAGCAAAAAGCAGCAGAGCTTGTTAATGGTGGTGCGAATCAATCAACTGGTAAAAATGAAGATGAAGATACATTGGTCCAACTGTTAGGCCCTGATAATCCTGGTCGTATGAGAGCAATGGGCAGAAATATGAGTAAGACGAAATTAGCTTGCTTCAAAGTGAAGCACAAGTCAATTTCTGAAATGCAAGAGAAGCAAATTCATCTTCAGGAAAGGGTTAATGAGTTACAGGCTGAACTTGCGAGAGTGAAAAACCAGGTAAGACACTAATCCGTTAGTGTCTTGAGCATAAGAGTGTATAACATAACAATAAGCATTATGTTGGGTTTATGTTTCAGAGAGAAGACATTGAAGTTGGTGAAAACTCGGCTGCAAGAGTAAGTCAATAAGTTTTATGTTGTCTTTCTGGTCGGTTTCTTTTACAATTTAACATTTTAAACCTGACCATTTAACAGAGTGTGAACAAGAAATCCCTGAAGAAGTGTCTTCTTATTGTTTGGGCTGATGAAGATAGGAATGTTGGTGAGGGTCGTATCCTTTCTTCAGACCCCGATGACATAGTGAATGACAGTCGTTTAGGCTCTTTGGATGCCAAAGTCTTGGTTGATGCTGCCACTGAACCTGAATCATTCCTATGGAGACCTGCGAGTAACATGTGCACAATGAAGGAAGCTGTTGGCCATGTCATTGCATGGCCTAAGAACAAATGTGTTGAGCTAGGTGTAGGGCTTGAACCAGAAGACATTGCACCACTGGTAATGGTATTTCTTACTCATTGTCATAGTAATTAAGGTTATGATTTTGCGTTTGATGAGATTATTTTCCGAATGTGTTTGACAGGGATCAAAAGCAAACTCTCTCAACAAATGCACACTACTGGATTTGTCTGATGATGTTGTGGATTTGTCTGATGATGTTGTAATTGTTGCTGAAGGCCGTTGCCAGACACAAGAAGCAAAAGCATTGGTTAATGGTCTTCCTCTCGGACCAAAAGCAGTAAAAATCTTCTTAGATGTGGTACTTGAATCAGGGACATATTTTTGGGGGCCAACGATGGATCTGGCATACCTTGACGACTGCCTACACTCTTTTATATCATGGCCTGCTAGCAAAGTTGTCTTTGAGAACCCACCAGAAGCAACTATACAACAGTCTCCTACTCCAAACACTGCTTCTTCGGTAGGAAACACAAGAGAGACTGGTATAAAAGTAGCAT